>NC_063365.1:3395083-3395470 GCF_021869965.1 Rhincodon typus | reverse complement strand
CTCCGTGACTCCCTTGTCCGCTCCACACTCCCCTCCAGCCCCACCACACCCGGCACTTTTCCCTGCAACCGCAGGAAGTGCTACACCTGCCCCCATACCTCCTCCCTCACCCCCATCCCAGGCCCCAAGAAGACTTTCCACATCAAGCAGATGTTCACCTGCACATCTGCCAATGTGGTATACTGCATCCGCTGTACCCGGTGTGGCTTCCTCTACATCGGGGAAACCAAGCGGAGACTCGGGGACCGCTTTGCAGAACACCTACGCTCGGTTCGCAACAAACAACTGCACCTCCCAGTCGCGAACCATTTCAACTCCCCCTCCCATTCCTCAGACGACATGTCCATCCTGGTCCTCCTGCAGTGCCACAACGATGCCACCCGAAGG
>NC_063365.1:3333524-3394983 GCF_021869965.1 Rhincodon typus | reverse complement strand
AACTGCACCTCCCAGTCACGAACCATTTCAACTCCCCCGCCCATTCCTCAGACGACATGTCCATCCTGGGCCTCCTGCAGTGCCACAACGATGCCACCCGAAGGTTGCAGGAACAGCAACTCATATTCCGCTTGGGAACCCTGCAGCCCAATGGTATCAATGTGGATTTCACAAGTTTCAAAATCTCCCCTCCCCCTACCGCATCCCAAAACCAGTCCAGCTCGTCCCTGCCTCCCTAACCTGTTCTTCCTCCCACCTATCCCCTCCTCCCACCTCAAGTCGCACCTCCATCTCCTACCGACCATCCTCATCCTGCCCCCTTGACCTGTCCGTCCTCCCTGGACTGACCTATCCCCTTCCTAACTCCCCACCTACACTCACCTTTACTGGCTCCAACCCCGTCTCTTCGACCTGTTTGTTTCCTCTCCACCTATCCTCTCCTCTATCCATCTTCTATCCGCCTCCCACTCTCTCCCTATTTATTTCAGAACCCCCTTCCGCTCCCCCTTTTCTGATGAAGGGTCTAGGCCCGAAATGTCAGCCTCTCTGCTCCTATGATGCTGCTTGGCCTGCTGTGTCCATCCAGCCCTGCACTTTGTTGTCTCGGATTCTCCAGCATCTGCAGTTCCTACTATCTCTGATTCAATCTAGAATCTTATATATTTTTGACTGTGTCAGTTTTCAGTTTCATGGAGGCTTAAAATGTAATGAAATCTCTCACTGACTGTTACCAATCACTGCATACTCTGTGCCTATGGCAGCTTTCTCAGCTGATGCTAACCCCATTCTACCATCTACTGTCCACAGAACAACTCACCCTCCCCTGGATGTTCACTAAAAGAAGAGCATCCATGCCACCTTTAAAAGGGCCCTGTGTATCCTGATAAGTGCTGGCAATCTGGCATTCATTGGCAACATAATGGCACAGCAGTGACAAAGCCACATTGCTCAGGGTACATAGTCAGTGCGGTTGACATTCCCTCACACATACAACCCCATTCTCCCATTCTAGTCGCTGTTAACCACCAGGGTACATGGTTTACCAGTACTTAAATATATCCTATCTAAACCCTTTCTATGCCAATGCTGCTCTGCCCCCAATGCCCAGACTACACCTGATTCTTCAGTTCTGGAAAAGATACCCATTAGACTTGAAATATTAACTTAGTTTTCTCTGCACAGATGTTGCCAGATGTACAGCATTCTTTGCGCTTGTTTCAGATTTCCAGCATTGGCAGTATTTTGCTAACATTTTTGAAGGTGGTTCGTCACTGAAATATATTTACAGAAAGCTGCAGATGTCTATAACAACAGAACATAAGTCCACTACACAAAGGAAAAAGAACAAAATACAGCTGTATATAAAGACAGATAGAAAAATCATAACAGAATTATCAAACAAAGTTTCAACCTGTTTTGCAACACAATTCTTTCTCACAGGTACTGACTTCCAATACCATCAATTGGAATCATAACACTGGGCATTAATACTCAAAACTCACAACCGTTGAAGAATCAAGGACCAATTTGTATTCTGAGAACAGAACAAATTCAAGCTACTGTCAAATATCATTACCCCAAAACTTTAATAACTCCCCAATAATACGGGTGCATCCAAAAAACTTTCCATTTAGACATATAATTACAGCCTGCTACTCAATGGCAAAGAATTCCAAACTGCTGGAACATAACTCATGTGTCCCCAAGCCATAAAGATATAACCTGCAACAATCCAAACTACTGTTCCACTGTAAGGAAATTCAACCTACTGTCTCATAACATACATAAATTCAATTTTCTGTCAAGTAGCACAGTTACAAGCGGTTATACGATAAAGCACAAAGCTCCAAAATATTGTCCATTAATACACACAAATTGAACCTCTTGTTTTATATAAGACAGACAATTCCAACTTCCTTTCCAATAACACAAACAATCCAATAACAAGCTCAACACTAATCTATATTCCAAGACAAGCAACACTCCAGCCTATGTCCGAAGATATATGCAATTGCAGCCCACTATCCAGCTATCCACTCCAGCCAATTGCTTAGTGACATCCACTACTCCAGACACCTGCCAGATCACACAGGCATCTCAAATCAGACTACTGAGCAAAAATACAAGAACTTCCTACCTACTTCAGACCCACAAAATCCTGTCAAATAATGCTCAACATTCCACATACTATCTCATAGCACTCCAAACCATTGTCTAAGGACAGTCACATATCAGTCAGTTCTGAAAAAGGGTCACTGAACCCAAAACATTAATTCTGTTTTCTGACCACAAATGCTGCCAGATCTGCTAAGCTTTCCCAGCAATTTCTGTTTTTGAGTCACAAATCCAGTGAACAAGCAATCAATCCTCTTCAAAAAATCACCAAACTTAGAATTGCACCTCGTAATGTGCATTGCTCCACTCTACTGTCCAATATGCACCGAACATCAACTCACTGTCCAACAACACCAGCAACTCCAACATCCTGCGCAAGAATAGTAACCCCAACATATAGTTCAATCCCATCGAAAATTCCAGACTGTACTCCAGTAACACACACAATTCCAAGAGTTTGGGGTATTGTTCTTTGTTGAAAGTTTGCGCTGAAGTTGAAATCATCTTTGATCTATGAGTGGTGGAGTAGACTTGAGGTGCCATATAAGCACTCCTGCTTCTAATCATTATGTTTTTGAATTGTACTGTTAAAACTGTCTAATAACACCCTCCAATCCAATTCCCTATCAAATAATTCATTCAAATCTGAACTGTTGGCAAATATTAAAGAATCTCCAGTAACAGTCCAATGACATGGACAAATTGATCCTCCGCTTGCCTGCGTCAGGATG
Organism: Rhincodon typus; assembly: GCF_021869965.1. Taxonomy (NCBI): domain Eukaryota; kingdom Metazoa; phylum Chordata; class Chondrichthyes; order Orectolobiformes; family Rhincodontidae; genus Rhincodon; species Rhincodon typus. The sequence goes on along the minus strand of NC_063365.1, from coordinate 3,392,137 downwards.
TAGTTCCACTCCAAGAAGTGAGCACAAAAATTGAATTTAACACTCCAGTGAAATACTGAGGGAGTTAACTCTCAAATTCAACCATTGCCTGCCAATGCCTCAAGGATTGCAATGGCTCAAAGTAGGCAGCTCACAGCCAATTCTCAAGTGGGAAGTCAAACTGATCTGACCAGTTACCTTCTGATTAAAATTTGATTTCTTGCACTGAGTGTCTCAGTGTTCAACTGCACTGTTGCAATGTATTTCCTCTGCTCAGTTGACTAGACCGGTTGTATGAGTTAGACTGCCAGTCCTCATGGGATTGCTGCTTTAAACAAAGGCAATAGCAGGGGCAACATTGGACCAGGTAAGGACAAACCAGCCTAGATGCTCAGTCTTCATTTCTGTCCAGAGTCCATCACATGTGCGCAAACAGATTTGAGAAAGAATTATTTCTATAGTCAAACAGACTGTTGACGTTCATTGTCCCTGTTCACAGATGAGCAATGGCCATTCGGTTAATGAAACGATGTCTGCGGTAAAATAAAAGCTGGTAGCGTGGCAGTGATTTTACTGGACTGATAATCCAGAACCCAACGCTAATGTTCTGGGGTCATGTGTTCAAATCTCGCCCTTGAAGGTGGTAAAAAGAACTAGCCTAATGACAGCCATCTAACAGTATCAATTATTGTAAAAAACTATTTGATTCAATAAGATCTTTAAAGGAAATCTGCTGCCCTTACCTGGGCTATTGTATCTGTGTTGATTCAGAACCAGAGCAAAAGGAGTGACTCCTAACTCCTGTCTAGATGCTTTTTTTTTAATTCACTCATGGACATTGGCATCACAGCTTGGCCAGCATTTATTGCCGGTCACTAGTTGCCTCTGAACTGAGTGGTTTGCTAGGCCACATAAGAAAGCAGTTGAGAGTCAACCACATTGGTGTGGGTCTGGAGTCACTTATAGGCCAAACCAAGTAAGGATGGCAGATTTCCTTCCCTGAAGGACATTAGTGAACCAGATGGGTTTTTCTGACAATCGACAGTGGTCTCACGGCCATCAGTAGATTTTTAATTACAGATTCTTATTGAAGTCAAATTCCACCATCTGCCAGGGAGGGATTCAAATCCGGGATATGGAAAAGACAATAAATTCTAGTCTAGCCCAGTGATGCCTATGTCCTGCAAGTGAATGAAAAAAGTCAGCATTTTCAGCAGAATGGGAAGGAAATTGAGAGGAAACTGAGGCAAAGCAAAATGAAAGACATTGTTCAAACCAAGTGTTTTCATCCCTTCAAAATCTTCTGTTAGGCAAGAATGGGCTTAAGTATTAGGAGGTTTCCATGTGATGCATTAGGTGTTTGGAGATTTTACTTTCCATTAGGTTCGATTTGTCAAATGTTCTGAAGGATTAATTTACCCAGAGAAAAGTGAACCTGTGGAACAGAGTGTCAGTTTCAGCCATGGCTGATGATTGGTTGAATTCTTTCAAATGACACTGACTCTTGTCTTTGGCTGGAGGCAGAGGTAGGAACTGCATGATATTAAAATTAGGGCAAAATTGGCCTCTGGTTTCAAACATGTAAGGTGGATCGTGGGGACAGAGGTGGGGATGGAATGGGAGAGGAATTTCCCCTGAAGTGTTGGAACTTTTCTTTTCAATCCTCTCCCAGGGTAGCACATGTCTCTTGGTTGAAGTTGGGAGCACCTGTATTGTGATGCATCAAATAGATGTGAAAGGCAGGACAACCTCTTCCGTCTATTCCTGTTCATCTGCCTGTGAGTTCTAAATTCAGAAGTGGACACCACAGATGAAAGAACCAGGGTGTCTCCCATCCACATCACCAATGAAACTTTCAAATTTATTTAATTGTTTCCACTAGCAATCTTACCACTGTGCCTTTGTGAAGTGTCAAACAGCTACAAAGAATCAATGTTAAATTCGCCATTTGTTTATTTCTGTTGAATTGTTTGAAATGTATTGGATTGAACAATGAAGCGCCCAATGCCATCACTTCAGGAGGACCAACTGGGAGGAACCAGACTGTGGCAGGGACTGAAAATGACATCGGTCATGCTGCAGCCATTAAACATCAGGGGTCCTTTAGTTTTGCTTGTGTCTGTGATTTCAACTTCTACATGCTCTTGGGCTCAGTAACGCCTGCCTGATAGGCTCTGCCTGTGATATTCAAAAACAGAAACAAAAAGATGGAGAAGTGCACATCGGATTCCATTTTACTGAAATACACTCCTAATGAACAAATGCATTTAAAAATGAAACAAGCTTAGAAATTAAACAGAGACCATTACAAAATGGTTAGTTTTTCAAATGACAGTGGCACTCACTCTTATATGTAGACACATGTGTTGAACCAGACAGCATTGAAGTAAAGTACCCTGCCACTTACTTTACACACTTCCAAGGATGAAAAATGACTGCACATTTGCTTGGGTGTTTGCCTGATGTTGGTCGAGGAGAACTCACTAAGTGCTCTCAGGCTAATGATTTTTCTCCCTCTGATTTGCAGCTCTGTTTTCAGAGAAGGCACTTGGAGGAGGGTCATTTCAGACAGTTTAGACCCTTCATCTGGAACTCCACAAGCCACTACAAACACTGGGGGGAGAGATAATAATGTGGACAACTTGAAAAAGATATTTGTTCTTTTCCCTCGTTTCCTGTATCTGATCTGAAGCCAGTACGAGGGAGCCCTTATGTGTAAAAGCATAAGGAGCGCATTCTTCTGCTGTGAAGGAGAGTTGTTGCCCTCAAGTGCACTTGTACCTAGTGTCTCATTGAGAGGAATTCCGCATGAGAAAAGACACAAGTGTGCACTTGACACAGCACTGACTGCTTAAGACGGTGCCATTCAACCTGGGGCAAGACCCTGCTGGCAAATATAAACAGTGCATGATGGAAAAAAAACATAAAGGAATGTGCCAGGCAACAACTCAAATAAAGCAGCTCCCCAAAGCTTGCTCATTAGTCCTTTGCCACATTGAAGAACTTGAGTGGGGGGCTCAGGCCTGATAAAGGAGCAAAGAAGGAAACAGTCAAGAGAGTCAAATAGACAAAGAAAAGTCGAATGGGGTGAGGGAAGGTTTCGGGGGATATGGGTTATGTGGGGGGCTGTCCCAGTGAGGAGAGCACCAAACCGGCAATAAAAGAAAATAAAGGCATGGATTTTAACCCCTGGCTAGCTTCATAGAATTCCTACAGTGTGGCAGCAGGCCATTCAGACCATCAGGTCCGCGCCAACTCTCTGAAGAGCATCCTACCCAGACTCACACCCCCAAGGTATCCCTGTAACCCTGCATCTCCCGTGGCTAACCCACCTAGCTTGCGCATCCCTGGACACCGTGGGCAATTTAGCATGGCCAATCCACCTAACCTGCACATCTCTCAACTCTTGGGGACAACTGGAGCACCCAGAAGAAACCCAGGCAGACACAGGGAAAATTTGCAAACTCCACAAAGACAGTTGCTTAAGGCTGGAATCAAACCCAGGTCCCTGGTGCTGTGGGGCAGCAGTGCTAACCATTGAACTACCATGGTATTCGATAGGAAACCATACAAGCAAACTCCATCCCTCTCACAGCAGTGTGCAACCTGGCTGAATTTTACATCAAATCTCATTGAATTCCTGTCAGCCAGCGTCATACCTGACTTCAACAGGATGTGGATAATCACGTAGCCCAGAGGCTTCACTGTGACACAAGGGAGGAGTTGCGATCGGTTTCAGTAGCCTCATGTCCGGGAAGAAGTGGAGTTGATTCAGAGATAGATTTTCTTTAAGAATCTCATGTAGGACTTTCTCTGCTGTGAGTTTCTTAGATTTGAATCTGAATTTCAATGCCTACATTCTTGGGGCAATGTTACCTCATAAATGCCAGTCACTAGGTAGGTTGGTCAGTTCAAAGTCCTCACTTATTTACTGACCAGAACGCAGCTTGGATGTCAGCATTCTGAAATTCACCCTGCTCTTACCGAGTAGGCACCATGGAGACCTATGTAAAACTGATTGGATCCTTCTTTCCCTATGCATGCCTTGTCTTGGTGATGTCATTGCAATTTTCACTTCTGGTTTGAATGGGGAACCCTCCCTCCCTTTTCCATCATGTGACAATGACCCTATACTTACGGACTTCCTTTCTATGTTCCTTTCTCCCAAGAGGAATTAGAGAGCTAAGGCCTTGTTATTGCCTCTCTTCAGAGATTATGCTGATCACTGATGTGTCAGCAAACTGCAAAATCCCACAAAATGCAATAAAATTAGTGACCATTGAGAGACTTTTCTTTAATCAGCTATTCTTCTGCAGAATATGGGCCTTCATGGCAAGATCATCAATAGTCACCAAATTGCCCTTTGAGAAAATAGGGTTTATTTATCTTCTTGAACCACTGCAGTCTATTGTAGCAATTTTGATACAATTAAGTGTAAAAATGAAATTCCTAAATGTTAGCACTGGCACATGAGCAGGTTAGGAAGATATTCACTGGAGTTTAGAAGAATGAGACGGCGATCTCATAGAAACCTGTAAAATTCTAACTGAGCAAGACAGGGTAAATGCAGGAAGGATGTTCCCAGTGTCTGGGGAATCAGGACCAGGGATCACAGTCTAAGGTTACAGGGTAGGTCATTTAGGACTGAAATGAGGAGAAATGTCTTCACCCAGAGAGTTGTGAGCCTGTGGAATTCCCTGCCACAGAAGGCAGTTGACGTCAAAATATTAAATATTTTCAGAGTAGAGTGAGACATAGTTCTTTGGGTTAATGAGATCAAAGGTCATGGGGAGATCATGAGGAGCAGACTCTCAGCAGTGCATGATGACCCCCAAGTCACCAAACCTCATGGCAGCCTAGCCCATGAAGACTGCTCTGCGAAGGGTTGGACATTAGAATTAGGGAGGGAATTAGCAGTAACGGGAATGGGTAGGTGCAAAGCCAAAACTTTTTCACTTTGTTTGTGGGGAGGCAGTGGTGATGTCACTGAGCTAGTGATCTGGAGGTCAGATTGTTGCACTGTGCGCATGGTTCCCAATGCCGTCATACAGTTGCTGGCTCAATTTGAGTTCAATGAAGAAGTCTCAAATAAGAAGCTAGTTTCAATAATGGTGATTCCAGTCACTTGTTGTATAAACAGATTTAGTTCACGAATGTCCTTTACAGAAGGAAATCTGTTGTCCTTACTTGGTCTGGCCTACACATGACTCCAGGCCCACAGTAATATGGTTGACTCTTTTGAGTTTTGTATTGTTCAGCTGTAAGTAACAATTTATCAGTGTTTTAACTATTCACACAAGCACTTACAATTCCCACACTGCACGAGAACATAGTCCCCCTCAACAGTGAATCCAAACAGAGCTAATACCTCAAGCGACAATACTGAAACAAGCCTTCATAAAGTTCACCTTAAACTATTGGTTAGAATCAAGTTGTAAGTCATTATTTAAAGAAGAGGGAAAATACAGAAGGAAAGGCTTTTTTTTAATGGGAAGAAGGAGTTTTAAACAAGTGCTGATGGTCAGTTGGTCATAAGAGAAAACAGCATTTGGAATTTGCTGAATTTCACTCCCATCACACAACTCACATGCAACTCACATCAATTCAGTTCCCAAGGGCCCAAACCAATTTCTCTTGTTTTGAGCTAGAGTTGCTGGCAGAACCTGCAACAGCCATCAAACCCATTAATCCGCCCGCTGACAATGACAAAGACTGATTCTACCACCAAACAATCAATTTGTATCTCTTTTTCGGATGTACAAAAATATCATGAAAAAGCGTCATTGGTAATAGTTTCACAACAGTGAAATAATAGAGTAATAAAGCAATCAGCAGTTGACCTTGGCAGACAGCTAATTCATCTGCACATCTATCTTAATTATTTCCTGTGAAATGGTTACAAAGAGAAACTGTACAATTCATTCATCCTGCCGTGACAATTCCATTTTTCTCACCCTCCATACCATTTTTTCCCCTGATGCAGCAATTCACAATTTCAACAATCATACACCACCCCCCAACCAAGTCTCCACACCCCTCCAAACAATTGAGATCTGAAATTCTATTCATGTACGAACATGTAGGAAATTAAGATCCCGTCTTCAAACCCATCATTCCCGGCAAAGGTAAAGGAAGAAATTAAATTAAGATGACGTGTGCCATTGTATCCACTGCATTTTTTCTATCATTCCCTGCACAAGCTAGGCGTACTCTGCTGGATGTAATTCTTCACAAAGAAATCTCCCTTTTAAGTCTAACCTTTGCAGTTGATGATCTTATTGAAATTTTCAAAGAACAATTTTCACGCAATTGTATCTGACAGCTTTTATGATACAGAACTTGACTTTCTTGCACCCTCTCCTGCTATGATGTAAATATTCTTTTTTCCCTAATAGTTTGGAGTAGGGGAGAAAGAGAGTGTCTGTGAAAAGGGGCCTATGCAAAAGAAGAAGAAAAATCATTTGTCAGGAGACAGTGACAAAAGGCTTTCTCTGCACCATTCAGACACAATTTGTAAGTGTGGCTGGTGAAGTCAGGCCGAAGCCTAGGAAACAGCTGGAGCCCCCGGTGATTGATAAACGCAGCCGGGAAAACTTCATTTCACCGTGAATGAAGACAAAAGCGATACAATGTTCAGTGAGTGTGTAATGTCACTGTCATTAAGTGGCACTCTGGATAGCCCTGGCTCCTTCAGACAGACAGGAATGGTGAGGAGGGGGGCACTGAAATGCAGGGAAAATTCCAGTCCCCATTACTGCATATAATAGAAGTTTCTTTTGCCCAAACAAAAATGCTTAATTGATTTGCCACAAAGCAGAGTAATCATTACCACAAAAAAAAACTAATTTTGATCTTTTCTGAATGCAGATCTATAGTGGCTCCTGACTGCAATCTTAGAATCAAGTCTTGTAGAAATTTACAGGACAGGAGGAGGCCATTCACTCCATATCATATCTGTGGCAGTCAAAAAGAAACACTCCAGTTTAAAACCCACCTTCCAGCCTTTGTTTTATAGAACTAGGGCTTCTGTGACTTTGTAGGCACCGATCCCATACAAAACTAACGCTGCAAAAAACATTACGCTTCTCCCAATTAAAGTGTCAAAGATTCAAGACCCTCTGCACAGTGGCAAATGCAGAAGGAAACTGGTCCCTTTTCCACCCACTGAAGCATTATAGATTCAGCAGAGATTCTCTGAGCACATTCATCTTCCTCCAATGTTCCCTCAACTTTACACTAACTTATTAAGGGGAAATTTTGACTTGTCCTCATACTGTGCAGCTGGCATTGCAGATCAGCCACCTTGTTAGAAACCAATGGACCTGAAAACTGTGTGACCTCTCTATCAAGTGGCTGACCCTTACCTGGACAAGACCTTGAAAACCAACCTCTTTGTTTTACCTTGACAGTAAAATTATGCCACGTCCACTGCAATTTAACATGGAAAGATTTTAAACCAAAATAACTGATCATGACTTCAGTCAATAATTTCAATGGTAGCTTTAACTAGTTTGATCATTTATTTAGAGAGAATGTTTCAAATGGATTCCTATCTCAATTGAAAAATATGATTATTTACAGGGCAATTAATTACATTTCTTAGAGTTAAGATCTTTCTATCTTTAATTCTGTTATTTTAATTGCGTTATTTAAGACAGGGTCACTGAGGGATGGGCAGTAAATTCTAGAGTTGTTATTCACGGACTTGAACAAACTTGAAGAAGTGAGTTCCATAACAAGCCCAGGGATTATAATAATATTCTAAAGGGAAAGAATGCTACATTAAGAGATGTGCAATTTATTATTCTGTCAATGCCATGGAAGTGTATATCTAAATACATACGTTGTTTAAGTTCAAACAGCCCCAGGTCATTTGGAGTTCAATTGCTTGGCAAAGAACTTTACAAACTGGAGTAATAAGTAGAATTTAATATCCCCACTGTCATCCGTTTGGTTGAGGGGTGGGCATTTTTCAGATGGTAAGGTTCCAGACTGGTCCCAACCTTCAACTGCCTTCCTGGTTTTGCCCTGATTAAGTGCAGACTCACAAACGTCCTTCCTGCCCCGCTGACAATTGAGGTCCTTCAGTAGGTGATTAATACCCAATAAAGGGTGTCATCCCTCCCCTGCTGTATTCAATCAGGGACAGATGTGGCAACCATCACAAGGAGAGCCCAGAAAGCAAATGCTGGCATGTTTACCAAGGGTGTCCCTTGTGGTTAGGCTTTCATGGCTGACTGAGGGACGTGGAATCAGGCAGGTGGGTTCGCTAAGAAATACCCCATGCCTTTGCCTCCAAACTCCGTTGACATTCCTGCATTCCTCACCCTGCAATCAACATCCTACCCTCAATCCCCTGTGGCAGGAGTCCCTCATTTTCTTGGACCTTTATTTTGTTCACTTGTGGGACGTGGGTGTTGCTGCCTGGGACAGCAGTTATTGCATGTCCCTAGTTGCCCTTGAGAAGGTGGTGATGAGTTGCCTTCATGAACCGCTGAAGTCCATGTGCTGTGGGTTGACCCACAATGTCTCTAAGGAGGGCGTTCCAGGATTTGATCCACTGACAGTGAAGGAACGGCAATATATTTCCATGTCAGGATGGTGAGTGGCTTGGAGAGGAACTTGCAGGTGGTGGTGTCCCCATGTATCTGCTGCCCTTGCTCTTCTAGATGGAAGTGGTCATGGCTTTGGAAGGTATTGTCTATGGATGTTCTGCATTGCATCTTGTAGATAGTGCATACTGTTGCTACTGAACATTGATGGGAGAGGGAGTGAAGGCTTGTGAATGAGATATCAATCAAATGGGCTGCTTTGTCCTGGATGGTATCAACCTTCTTCAGTGTTGTTGGAGCTGTACACATCCAGGCAACTGGGCAGTATTCCATCACACCACTGACTTGTGCCTTGTAGATAGTGGACAGGCTTTGGGGAGTCAGGAATTAAGTTACTCACCTGAGCATTCCTAGCCTCTGACTTGCTCTTGTCACTATTGTAATTACATAATAAGTGCAGCTGAGCCTGGTTAACACTAACCCCGAGGATGTTTATAGGGGGGAATCAACTGATGGTAACTCCATTGAATGTCAAGAGGTGCTTGTTAGATTGTCTCTTCTTGGAAATGGCCATTGCCTGGCATTTGTGTGGCGCAGATGTTACTTGCCACTTGTCAGTCCAAACCTGGATATTATCCAAATCTTGCTGCATTTGAACATGGACTGCTTCATTAACTGAGGAGTCATTTTGGATGTTGTGCAACCATCAGCCGATCTCCCGACTTCTTAGCTTATGATGGAGCAAAGGTTATTTGTAAAGCAGCTGAAGACATTTAATCCTAAGAAACTATCCTGAGGAACTCCTGAAGGGATGCCCTGGAGCTGAGAAGACTGACTTCCAATGACCACAACCATCTTCCTACGTACCAGGTATGACTCCAACTCACAGAGACTTTTCCCCCAATACCTGTCGATTCCAGTTTTGTTCAGGCTGCTTGATGCCACAGTCAGTCAACTGCAACATTAATGTCAAGGGCTTTCACCCTCACTTCACCTCTGGAATTCAGCTCTTTTGGTTCACACTTAAACCAAGGCTGTAATGAGGCAGGAGTTGAGTGGCCCTCGTGGAACCTACTGGGTGTCACTGAGCAGGTTATTGCTCAACAAGTGCTGCTTAATAGTACTGTTGATGACTCCTTCTAGCACTTTATTGATGCGGTAATTGGCCAGATTGGGTTTGTCCTACTTTTAGTGTACAGGACATACTTGGGCAATTTTCTACATTGTCTGGTATATTCCAGTGTTGTAACTGTGCTGGAACAGCTTTTCTCGGGGAGTGGGAAATTCTGGAGCACAAGTCTTCAGTACTATCACCAGAATGTTATCAGAGCCTATAGCCTTTGCAGTATCCAATGCCTCCAACGGTTTCTTGATATTAAGTAGAGTGAATCATCCTGAATTGACTGAAGACTAGTGTTTGTGAGGCTGAGGACCACTAGAGAAGGGAGAGATGGATCATTCACTTGGAACTTCTGGCTGAAGATTGCTGTGAAAGCTTCAGCCTTATTTATTGCACTGATGTGTTGGGCTGTTCCATCATTGAGGATGGGGACATTTGTGGAGACTCCTCCACTAGTGAATTATTTAATTATCCACCACTATTCAGAGCCGGATGTAGCAGGACTACAGAGTTTAGATCTGCTCCATTGGTTGTGGGATCACTTAGTTCTGTCTGTCACATGTTTCTTATGCTGTTTGGTATGCAAGTAGTCCTATTTGGTGGCTTCACTAGATTGACACTTCATTTTTAAGTATGCCTGCTGCTGCTCCTGACATGCCCTCCTATGCTCTCCATTAAACCAGCGTTGATCCCCTGGCTTAATGGTAATAGTTGAGTAAGGGATATACCAGACCATGAGGTTGCAGATTGTGCTGGAGTACAATTCTGCTGCTGTTGATGGCCCACAGTGCCTCATGGATTCTTCATTTTCTGAAGAAGGGTCTAGGCCTGAAACATCAGCCTTCCTGCTCCTCTGATGCTGCTTGGCCTGCTGTGTTCATCCAGTTCTACACCTTGTTATCTCAGATTCTCCAGCATCTGCAGTTCCTACTATCTCTGAAGCAACTCTCAGAGAAGGTTGACATACCCTCGATTCTGGCAAGACCCCCTGCAGGCCACTTGATTGCCTGACTGACGCTCAACCTTCCCAAAGGAATTTGAATGTGGCTCTCACTCACTGTATTAGATTCTGCCTCATGTGTGGAGAACCTGAAGCTTATAAACAGCATTTTAGGCTTCTATTGTTTCACTTTGAAGATATATGTGGAATGTACGTTTGCGCAACATCTCCATTCCCCATGCACAATTTTTGACAATAGAGTTAATCAGTCTTCGATCATTTACCTGCAGCGTCTGATCTACATTGTTGAAAAGAATGATACAGAGGTATTCTTCTTCTTCTTCAGTTCTATGTCCAAAGGCAGTTTCAAACACTGCAACCTCACCACAGGTAGACCAAGAAAGCAGGTCCCAAATCTACCCTAGCCAGAACAGAGATTGAAATGAGTGCTGCTGGTACCAATCTGATTCAAGCCAGCCAACTCAACCCCAAATAAGTCAGAGTTGCTATGGCGGCATACGTTTTTACACACTCTTGCATGTTGTAGCTCGGAGCTATGGTTAGTGACAATACAGGCTCCAATTCCTTTTCATGGCTGACCAAGAATCTCTCTAACTCTTAGTTAGAAGAAGGCTCTCAGCACCTGCCACTGGCATGTATAGGAAGGATTTACAATTTGATATTTTACTTATTTGACCAGATTATGAACAAGTCCTGGAGTTAGACCTGAAACTGGAGCCTCTGGCTCAGAGGCATGGACTCTACACACTGCTCCACAAGAGCTTAATAGGAATACAGAAGGTAAATAAAATTAATCTAAAGATAATGAAGGAAGGACTTATAATTCTCTCATGTGAAATAATTAATCTTTTCCTAAAACTGCATTCAGTTCTTGTCTCCCTGTCATAGGACAGATGTTGTTAAACTTGAAAGGGTACAGAAAAGATTTACAAGGATGTTGCCAAAGTTGGAGGGTTTGAGTTATACAGAGAAGCTGAATATGCTGGGGCTATTATCCCTGGAGCATTGGAGGCTGAAGGATGACCTTGTAGAGGTTTATAAAATCATGAGTGGCATGGATAGGGTGAATAGCCAAGGTCTTCTTCCTGGGTTAGGGGAATCCGAACTAGAGGGCATAGGTTTAAGGTGAGAGGGAAAAGATTTAAAAGGGACCTGAGGACTACCTTTTTCACACAGAGGGTGGTGTGTGTATGGATCAAGCTGCCAGAGGAAGTGGTTAAGGCTGGTAGAATAACAATATTTAAAAGGCATCTGGTTGGGTACATGAAAAGGAATGGTTTGGAGAAATATGGGCCAAATGCTGGCAAATGGGACTCGATTAATTAAGGTTAATTAATTAATATTAATTAATTAATATATGGTGAGCATGTGTGAGTTGGACTGAAGGGTCTGCTTCCGTGCTGTACAACTTTATGACTCTATCTGGTGCATAGATAAATTTGCTGCAAATTAAACAGATTAAATAGAATTCATAGAATAGAAAAAGGCCATTCAGCCCAACAGACCTATACAAGTGTTTACTTTCCATAAAAGCCTTGCCCATGCTCAACATTATTTTACTCTATCAACACCTTCTCTTCATTTCTCCCTCATTTGCTTATATTTTTTTCCCCTTTACAATATGCTTATGCTATTCACATTGAACAACTGTGTGTTGCCATGGCTTCCACATTCTCACCACTCTATTTTTTGACTGTACAACAAGAATGAACAAAATATGGCAGTGCCACCCACATCCCGGGAATGAATGAGAAGAAGCATGTGCTGTGAGATTCCCAGGCTGCAAATATTCTGAAGAATATTGGGCAGAGTATAGTAACTCCTTTATGCTGGTAGGATGATACTTGTGGAAAGACTTGTCCAATACCAGGCTTCTAACAATGGCTAAGGCTACACGAGAAAATAAAGTAAATAAAGGGATTGAAAGGAAATGTTGTAAATCATTCTATACATGAGATTGTGGAACACCTATTTTTATTCTTTTCTCTCTGTTAGGAGACTTAATGGAGAAAACATTTTGAGCAAATTGATTCTGCTTTAGCTTTTATTGCCTGGTTTCCAAAACTCCTCATATTTATGGATTTCTGATTTATTACTTTGAAAAATGTTTGAATTTCTTGTTGAATTTTTTTTATTTTTGTTGAATGAATTGACAGATTCATTTTCTTGGCTTTGTATTTATTTATTCTCCTCAGACTTTGAATTTATTGCAGTTTAATGACAAGAACATTTGAGTCAGGGTCTACGGTGAAATGTCGCAGTGAGGGTCTTTTATAGGAAGGGGGAAACCTGGGAATGAAGAGTCCAAATTATCCTTGCAGATCAGACTCCTCTTGGTCCCACAAGAACTAAGTTCCTCCAGTTGCAGACACTTCTCTTGTTTGATCTTAACTTGTAGGGAAGTCACAGCAGCTGTAATCATTTTTCAAACAGTATAAAATCATGACTTTCCAATTAGTCAAAGAAGACAGGCGAAAATTGTGTTTCAAAATTGGGAATGTCTGGACCCAATGGCTAGAGGGCTCATCAGTTTCCTGATTGTTATCATTTGCCAATGGCCAGATTTTCAGCATTTTTTTGTTCCTTACTGTCAACTTGAAAACTCTCATTGAGCTTCCACTACGTACAGCATTAAAATGCAGTGACAGCTTTAAAGGATATAAAGCTCCTGGTTATAGATTAGATGCATCTATTGGGCCTTCTCAGGGATAGATCAGCTGATTAAAAGGGGATAAAAGAACACTTAGAGGAGTGAGAGACACTAGATGCAAACGTGGAGTTGTGGAAAGGCCTAATGCCAGTCAAGGGGCTCAAAATCATAGAAACGTAAAGTGGTTGTAGAAAGAGACTAGTCATCACATTATATCTGCGGCTGATCCCTCCAACAGCAACCAAACATGTCCCATGCCCTGATCCTTTCCTTGTAACCCTGCTGTTTCTTTTTCAGGTGCTGACTCAATTCTCTCCTGAAAGCCTTAGACTCAGGGACTGCATTTCAGACCCTAACCACCCACTGCAGGAAAGAAACCCTTTTCCCTATATTACTTTTGGTTCCCTTGCCATCCGCCTTAAGATGATCTCCTCAGTTTCCAGCCTTTCTGCAAAAGGTATTTTTTGTTCATTCAGGGAACTCTGTTTCAGGAAAGATATTATTAAGCTGCAGAGGGTTCAGAAAATATTGACCAGGATGTTGTCAGGAATGGAGAGTTTGAGTTATAAGGAGAGGCTGGACAGTTTGGGACTTTTTTTCACTGGAGCAGAGGAGGTTGAGGGATGACCTTACAGAGGGTTATAAAATCATGAAGGGTATAGATAAAATGAATGGCAAGTGAATTTTCCCTAGGGTGGGGGATTTCAGGACCGTGGGGAATAATTTTAAGTTGAGAGGAGAAAGAGTTAAAAAAGACACGAGGAAAAACCCTTTTACACAGAGTGGTTCGTATGTAGAATGAACTTCCAGGTGGATGCAGGTACAAATACAACATTTAAAAGAATAATAAATGTTGGAAGGATATGGACAAAGCACATGCAGGTGGGATTAGTTTAGATTGGGATTATGTCGGCATGGACTGGTTGGATCGAAGGGTCTGTTTCCTTGCTGTACATCTCTACGACTCTATGAATCTCGACCATCGATGTCTGGCTACATTTATTACCCATCCCTACTTAGCCTTCTGAAGTGGTGGTGAGCAACTTTCTTGTTCCCTTAAAATCAATGTGTTTTAGGTACATCCACAGTGCTGATAAAGATTTTCAGCTAGTGATACTGAAGGAGCAATGATATATTTCTAAGTCAGGGTGGTGAGTGACTTGGAGAGGAGATTGCTGGATCTGCTATCCTTGTCCTTTTAGATGATAGAGGTCACAGTTTGGAAGATGCTGTTTAAGGAGTCACAGAATCACAGAATTGTTACAAGACAGAAGGACGCCATTTGGCCCAATGTGCCCGCAGTGGTTCTATTGCCTCATGCCTTCTTCTCATATCCCTCCAAACCATTATATCTAAATAATCATCCAATGCCCTTTGAATGTCAAATGACTCATGGTGTGTTTCTGCAATGCATCTTATAGATAGTACATATGACTGCTACTGTGCATCCGCGGTGGAGGACATGAATGTTGAAATTAGTAGGGTTCCATTCAATTGGGCTGCATTGACCTCGATGATATCAAGTTCCTTGAGTGTTATTGGAGCTGTACTCAGCCCGGAAAGTGAAGATTATCCCATCACAATGCTGATTGTACCACTCCTCTTAGCTTTTTCTCCCGTTTCCTCCAAATTGTCCTAATAATTGAAGACCCTTGTCCCTAGAACCATCATTTTTTTCTGAACCCTCTCTAAAACTTTCACATCTTTGCTAATTTACAATGCCCAGAATTGGGTGCAATACTTCAGCTAGGACCAAGCCAAAGTTTTATACAGATTTGTCATAACATTCCTGTTTTTGTATCTCTGCTCTATAATGTTCAGGTCCAGTTAGCCTTCCTAATCACTTTCTCAATCTGCCCTGTCTTCTTCAACAAGTTTCAAACAAAACTGCCAAATCCCATCTTTTCCTGCAAACAATTCTCACACCCGCTAGTTTAACTTCATTTTAGATTGTCTCACTTTCTCCTTCCTAATAAATTATACTCACATTTTCAGCTTTCCCATGTGGCCATCCATTCTCCCAGCTTCTCTACATCTTCCTGAAGGCCATCATTATCCTCCTTACAGCTCACGTTACTTACAAACTTTGACTTAACTGCAAATGTCAAAATTGTGTTTTGCGTGTGTGGACATGTGAGTCATTAAAATTGACCCAGGGAAGGACTGGTCCTGTTACTGTCCTGAGGGAACATGTCTATGTACCCTTCCTCCAGTTGGGAACACAACTATGCATTACTACTTTCTATTTCTGTCGCTCAGCCACTTTCATATCCATCAATACTCTTTTTATTCTAAGCAACTCAACTTTGTTGGCCAATCTAATTTGTGACATATCCTCAAATATCCTTTCAGAAGTCCACATACACTTCATCAACCACATCATCCTCATTAACCCCACAATGTCACCCCATGAGAGAAAAAAACTCAGAAACAGTTAAACATGATTTGTTTTTACAGTCCATATTGGTTTCAGGATCAAGGAAGGAGAACTGGCATGCAAACATAATGGATTTAACAACCTTTAATAAACTTAGCTGCTCTCCAGCTGTATCCCATGACATTCTATGCTGTTATTGTGGTGTTAAGGGAAGTTATGCTAACAACGAACCTATTCATGAGAAAGAGTCAACTCATGTACATAAAGGAAAACCAATAACTTCCATATTAGAAACAAGAGTCAACTTTACTTTTATCCATCATCTTCTCACGTGCAAAAATGTGTCTTAACCTGTCAGAGCTTTATCTGCTTTATATAGTATTTTAATACATTTTGTATCATTTGGTATGCAGCCCAATCACCAAATGACAAAGTACCCTGAAATTCACGATAAGCACTGCTATGGGAAGCCCATGAGCAGAAAGCAGTTAGGAATGAGTAATTGTAAACATGAGAGTTACATGATGGATGAGGCAAGTTGCAGAATGGAATATTGATGGTGGGTAGTGAGTTACATATGGAACCAATAGATGGCTGGTAGGAAAGTTCATATAGAATGATATACTACTGGGAGTGATATATACGAATCGACTTGAAATACCTCTAGCAATGGAATATGTGAAGGATAACAGACAGGTAAAATCCAGTCACTTCTGACTCTCATGATGTTGCAAAAGTTAGCTATTTTCTGTCAAGACTTATGAGCATTATCAGAGCTGTTGAATTGGATCACAGCTAAAAATCAATGAAAGGTGCTTTGCATTGCTGATATTCTATAGTGGAGCATTTATTTGAAAATAATAGCCCTCAATTCTTCAGTTCTACTATTATCCAGGAAACATATCAAGAAAGGAAGGAAGGAAATACAATACTCCATAGATAAGTTTGTGAAACTAAAAGGGGCATGTGAGGTTTAATGCTCCTCAGCAGCAGCCAAAGGGAATCACCAGGTCAACAATCAAAAAGGGAGGGGGAAGGTGCACATGTTTCTATTTTAAGTTGCTGTCATTTTCAGCAAACTGTATCCACCCCTTTCATAAATTGTTTCCATTCAGAGTTAATATCAGGTATTCTTAAAGGGAAAGCACCCCATCCATCTCGCAATGTAATAAGGAATTTCATCTACCACCTTGTGCGAGGAAGAGGGAATATTAATGAAGCTGAAATAAAAATCCATGGAGTGATTTTTCTGTCTGGAGTATTGGGAAAGGAGGGAGGCGGTGAATAGAAGCCTTGATCCATTCCCAAAGGAAAACCCACCTCTCTCAATATTCAAAATATTTTAGTTTTGAAGTACAGAAAGGAGATATCAATCTCGCTTTGAATCGCCAGGGTCTTATCTGTTTGCACAAAGCACAGCTACCAATCGGTGAAAAGATGCTTCAAGCCCTAGTTTAGAACACACTGCCCTTTGCAACTACTTTGCTCTCTTAAACAAGACAGAATGCCTAGCTTATTCGAAAAGCTTTCTGCCTTAATGTAATTCTGCCTCTCACAAATGAATGTCAAGTTGATGAGGTCTACAACTTTGTGGTGCAGTTTGCCTGCCATTTGTCAATTTTTTTTTTGCCCTCTCCTCTCTGAAGGTCTTCACTCCTTGCTGCTGGTTTCTTCTCAACATCCTCCACTACATTCCCCAGGTGATTGTCTTCTGTGTGTAATCCAAGACTGAGAGCATTAGCAGGCTATCTGACTGCTGTGGGGAATGTTCAGACACAACTACATACACAACAGACAAATTAATCAATGGTCACACACATACCAACACGCACACAAACGTGGAAAAAGACACACTGAGCTCTCGCTAACACATACATAACAACACAAAATGATACGCGCTAAAGTATTACCTAACCGTATACATAAATACGCATGCACATAGACATATATACATGTAAATAAACACTCAGAATCATATCTCTAAAAACATACTGAAAACAACAAATGCTGGAGATCACAGCAAATCAGGCAGCATTCATGAAGAGACAGCAAGTTAACGTAGACTCAAAATGTTAGCTTGCATTCTCTCCACGGATGCTGCCTGACCCGTTGTCATCTTCAGCACTTTCTGTTTCCGTACAGATTCCAGCATCTGCAGGAATTTGCTCCTACATTGTTTCCAATTGTTGACATACAGATTTCCCATATAAATACATGCACATAGAGATAGAGACGTATGCACACAGTCACACGTACAATGACATGCACACAAACAGACATACACCACTACAAAGTCACAGATGTTCAACATAAGAATATACATATCTCCATTTACACATGAACATATATAAACACAGCCTCGACTTACGATGCACACTCATATACACAAATACACTTCCTCTGTAATATATCACTGCTGATCCATTGAAAGGAGATGCTATGAAGAGAAACATATTGATGGTTCAATTAAAAAAAAGCGATGTTAGATTGACACGGTGTTATTCAGAATGATTCATACACCAGTCCATTACGATAGTACTGTCAAAAAGTGATGCTACCTCCCATTATCGTGCTCTCATTTAATCCATATTGCTTCTTAGTGTACACCGCACCCTTCAATACAAAACTAGATCATTACCATTTCCATGGTGAAACAATAAACGAAACTAAGCCAATTTACTAAATTACCGCAAATGAAGAAATTACTAGCATGATTCCACTTTTTGTGGCTTTTGTTTTAACATGAAACAGAACCAACTCAGGCAAATTATATTTCAAAACACAAGATAAATTTCATTTTGAATAGATAAAACCTTTCACAACCACAAGCATTGGTATCACTTTCACACAAATTTGTGAACAGGTAACCACAGACCCAAAAGTCTTCTGTACTATATTCACACAGGATACGTCAGATAAACTATCCAATAAAACTTTCAGTTTTGAGTTTCATAAATAAAATATTCATCAGCAAAGAGCATCCCTACAAGCCCTTTCTCCCTCAGGGCATGACAGCCCTGAAAATATAGTTTTCCAGAGTTCCATTTCAACTAACCAACTAAAAACATCTCTTTTCACAGTTTGGTCACTTCTGAGAAAACATCGAGCTCTTTAGTATCTTGAACAGATTTTAGACCTTTTTAGCCAACTCACACAGTAGGGCTCCTGTCTCCTTTCTGTCAATTAGAAATATTAGAAGAATCACTTTTCCTGAGAGTGATGTGCTTCTTCCCGACAGATTTGTCTGTGTTCTGCTTTCACTGTCTATGTCCCCCTTCACCCATCCAGCTCCTCTACTTGTAGCTCTCCTTTGCATCAGGCAGCTACATGGCTTCCTTTTGAATGTCCTTCCTGCTGTTCCTGATACCTTACAACTGATCCATTTACAATTGACACAAAGTCTTAAAAATCATTTTCAAGCAATCTTAAAATGATGGACCTTACAAAGAAATTACAAAGTTTCCTTTCTGCACTGCTTCTTGGTCGTTCACAAGAGTGTACTTTATCTTTGACTATAACATTGACTAACATATTACATTAGCACTCAGTGTAATCAGCGCTGATACATTTGAACAAGGAACAAGGAACTCAGCCCTTTCAGCCAGTTCCCCCACTCAATAAAGGGAAAGCCACCAGATTCTTACTAGACCATTGAGTGTTCTGTCATTAGAGAGAGATGGCTGGTGGTGGTTTAACCTGAGGCTCATCATGCCTTAAAACGGGAGAGATTGAGAAGGAGAGTCCTTCACGGTAACCTCCTCAGCTGGTACGGCAATTGAACCCATACTGTTTGTATCACTCGAAGTCTGAAACCAACGAAGCTAACTGGGACATGCCCCTCCCCACTCCTCCCCAAATTCAATAAGATGAAGGTTGATCTGATTATAACCTCAACTCTACATTCCTACATACCCCCAATAGTCTTTCATCCCTTGGCAATCAAATGATATACTTCATGCTCATTTCTTAGTGCTTTCTTTGATGTAATAGGCTTTTTAAAACCACAACCACAATAGGTTATAAAGATTACCTATAAAATATCCTTGCTCTAAACGGATATCCCTTCAACTTCATCTGCAGATGCCTACTAAACAGACAACAGCAGGAGGACACAATACGCGCTAACACACTGCCCTAAATCAAGAACATATCGGAACTGACAACAGGACTCCTAAGGCCACTAGGAATCATGGTGACCCAGAAGCCCACAGCCACTCTACAACAAACTCTTACAAGGATTAAAGACCCCATTCCCACAACATACAGAACCAACGCAGTTTACAAAATACCATGCAACGACTGCCATAAACATTACATCGGACAGACAGGAAGGAAACTAGCCATCAGAATACACGAACATCAGCTTGCAGCAAAATGGCACGACATTAATATCTGTACACTCAGACAATAAAGGCCATCAGTTTAACTGGGACAAGGTAACCATAGTAGCCCAAGCAAAACATAGACACGCACAGGAATTCCTCGAGGCGGTGTTCTCCATCCATAATACAATCAACAAACACATAGAATTGGACCCCATATACAAACCCATACAGATCAAAACCGGAAATGACAGTACTCACCACAATGGACCGGACAGCATTAATTCCAAGCGGAGGAGAATAACATGGCTTCGTTGGAGGCTCCATTGATGATATCACCTAGCATGGAGATGAAACATCTGAACGAAAACAAGCCAGATCAGTGAGCAAGTCAACAACGTCAAACCTCTAAACCTCACCTCTCAACCTCCTACACTCCAGTGAAAAAAAGTCCCAGCCTCTCCTTATAACTCAAATACTCCATTCTCAGCAATATCCTGGTAAATCTCTCCTTAATCCTCTCTAACTTAATAATATCCTCCCTATAACATGGTGACCAGAGCTGGACAGAGTAGTCCAGAAGAGGTCTCACCAGTGTCCAGTACGTCCTCAACATAATGTCCCAACTCATATATTCAAAATTCTGCCACCAATCCTCATTCCAGTTATTATTATCAGTTTACTGATACCTTGTGGGAAAGGGCATTTAGACAATTTTGTCACACAAGCATGACAAACAGTAAATAGCTTGATGACAATCCAATTTGGCAGTCAGACAGGGTTTTGATTTAACATTTCATCAGAAATATAGCATCTCCCCCAAAGCAGCACTCCCACAGAAGTTTCAGCTTCAATTTTTGTGTTCAACCCCTAAAGTGGGAATTGAATCCAGTATCTTATAATTCAGAGACAAGAGTGCAACCAACTAAGAGATTAAGATTGATGATAAAATAGATAGCTATCAGATGGATAATACCAATGCAAAACAGACTGGGAATTGAAACATTTGGAGTGAAAATGCAAAAATAAATAAGAAAAGACAAACGAAAGCATGAGAAGAGACTGGCAGCTAACATATAATGGAATCCTTTTTATTTCAAAAGGCATGTAAATAATAAAAAGATAGTTAAGTTGGTAGAACAGATTGGATCTCTAAAGGAGCTTTGCATATTGAGGCAAAAGACAATGTTGATATATTAAATTGGTATTTTGCACCTGTCTAACAAAATGCAGACTTAATCCAATTCATTGCAAAATGAAGGGTATTGAGACAACAGCTGGGCTAAAATTCAATAAAGAAGTGATATTCCTTCAGCTATTTGTCCCTAAAGTGGATAAGCCATGATGGGCAAATGAGATTCATCTAAGGATGCAGAGGCAAGCAAGAGTGGTTACTGCAGAGGCATGGGCTACAATTTTCCAACCCTCCTGGGGTACAGGATGGTGCCAGAGAACTGGAGAACTACAAATATCTCAGATCTAGCCTTTACTTTGTTATTAAGCCTGCCCATAAGGGTGGTGCTATTGCTGTCCGGTGTACTGACCTCTACATTCTAGAGCTGAGTGCCAGCTCTCAGATACCTCCTCCTATCTCCCCCAGACCATGACTCCCATCATGGAACATTAGGCTATTGTGTCCATCATGGTCATTAACCTCATTTCATCGCGTGATCTCCTCCATACTGCCTCCAAGCTCATAGTCTTTCAACTTCACTCAGCTCGCTTGTACCTCCTTCCAAAAATCCACAAACAGGACGACATGGTGGCTCAGTGGTTAGCATTGCTGCCACACAGCATCAGGGGCCCGGGTTTGATTCCACCCTCAGGCGACTCCCTGCGTGGAGTTTGCACATTCTCCCCGTGTCTGCGTGGGTTTCCTTTGGGTGCTCCGGTTTCCTCCCAGGGGGATGTGCAGGCTAGGTGGATTGACCATGCTAAATTGCCCGTAGTGTTCAGGAATGTGTAGATTAGGTGGGTTGTAGGGGAATGGGTCTGGGTGGGATGCTCTGAGGGTCGGTGTGGGCTTGTTGGGCTGAAGGACCTGTTTCCACACTGTAGGGATTCTAAGATCTAAGGACTGCCCGGGCATTGCTTCTGCCTGGTCCTGCTCCACAGAACTCATCACTTCCTACTCTGACTCAGTTTCTTTCTCCCCTTGTCCAGTCCCTTCCCACTTACACCTGTGATTCCTCTGACGTTTTTTGTAAATTTCAGAATTTCCAGTCTGTGGGTTCCAGTTGCCTCCTCTTCACCATGGATGTGCAATCCCTTTACATGTCTATCCTCCATCAAGGTGGTCTCAGGACTCTATTCTTCTTCCTGGAAAAAAAAGGCCTGAACTGTCCCCATCCACCACCAGCCTCCTCTGCTTGGCTGAGCTTGTCCTCACTCTGAACAACTTCTCTTTTAACAGGGGCTGGCTATGGGTACCTGCATGAATCTCAGTTATGCCTGTCTCTTTGTGTGGTACGTGGAACATTCCTTATTTCAGTTGTAATCCAGGCCCCAACCACAACTCCTTCTCCGGTAAATCAGGAAGTCACTGGTGCTGCTTCCCTCTCTCATCTGGAATTGGAAAGGTTTATCAACTTTGCAACCAATTTTCACCCACATTCACCTTCACCCGGTCCATCTCTGATTCTTCCCTTCCCTTCCTTGACATCTATTTCCATTTCTGGGGATAGACTAGCCACAGACATCCACTACAAAGCAATTGATTACCACAGTTACCTTAACTGTACATCCTCACACCCTGATTCCTTTTAAGGCTCTCCTCCATTCTCCAACTTCCTTCTTTTCCATCGCTTCTGTTCTGAGGATGCCATCTTCAACAAGGGAGCCTCTGAAATGTCCACTTCTTCCTCAACTGAGGATTCCTCAGCACCACATTTGGCAGGGCCCTCAGCTAGGCCTGGCCCAACTCCAGCACTTCAGCCCTCACCGCCTCTTTTCCCTTCCACAACAGCAATAGGGTCCCCCTCGTCCTCAACTACCATTCCACCAGAGGATCGTTAGCCGCCATTTCGGCCACCTCCAGTGGGATGCCACCACCAGACACATATTTCCCTCCTCTCCCATGTCAGCATTAACACCCTGATCCATTCCTTCTTCACTCCCAACACATCCACAGCCCCATGGGCACCTTCCCCTGCAACTGCAGAAGGTGTAACACCTGCCTAGTTACTTCCTCCCTCCTTTTGTATCTAAGAGCCCAAACACCTTCCAGGAGAAGCAGTCCATTATCTGCAGTTCACTCAATCTAGTCTACTGCGTTCACTACTCACAATGTAGCCTCCTCTACAGTGAGAAAACAAAAACAAAAAACCGCTTGACAGAGCATCTGTGTTCTGTCTGGAAAAGAGACCCTGAGTTTCCAGTTTCCTGCCATCTCATCACACTGCCTTGTTCCCTTGTCAACATCTCTGTCTCAGGCTTGCTGCAGTGCTCCAGTGAAGCTCAAAGCAAGTTTAAGACCAGTACCTCATTTTCCACTTGGGAACTCTACAGTCTTCTGGACTCAATGTCAAGTTCAACAATTTTAGGGCTTGAGACACCTTATTCATGGCTTACTTCAAATCCACACACTAGGCCTTGTTATCACATGGTCTGCTATTACACACAACCCATTGTTAGCCACTTATAGTCCACATCAGCAGCAATCCATTCTCCTTGGCTAACCATTATTCATTCCTTTATGTGTCCAATTGTTCTTCTCTCTTTTGAGCTCTGTCTCCACCTATCATTTACTGCTTACTTCCTCCCTCACCCTATCTTCTGCATGAAACCAATATTTTCCTAGCTACCATCAGTTCTGAGAAAGGGTCACTGGACTCAAAATATTAAGATTTCGCTCCACAGGTGCTGCCAGACCTACTGAGTTTTTCCAACAATTTCCATTTTTGTTTCTGATTTAAAGCATCCACAGTTCTCTTTTTTTTTTACAAACGTTACACCCCTGTTTGATAAATTCCATAAGGTTGCACTCTGGTCTGTAGGCCAGTCAATTTGAACTCAATGATGGGAAAGTTTTGGAAACAATAATTGAGTACATCATCAACAAGACTTGGCAAAATGTAGATGAACTAAGCCAAGCCAGTAAAGGACAAATCATGTTTAATCTAACTTTCTTCAGTTTTTTTTTTGTTGAGGAAACAATGAGGGTAATACAATTGAGGTGGTGTACATGGACTTCCAAAAGGCATTAAATAATGTTCCACGTAACAGGCTTCTTTAGCAAAGTCTGGGTCTGTGGAATAAAAGGAACAGGAGCAGTATGGATACAAATTGATTGAGTAACCAGAAAACAGAATGTAATGGTGAATATCTTTCTTTCAGGCTGGAAGAAAGCACACATTGGGGTTTTTTTTGAAAAATTGCTTGTGCTAATATATATTAATGATATAAGCATGGGTGTAGAACACAAAATTTCAAAATCTGGAGATGATAAAATACCTTGAAATATAATGAACTGTGAGGATGACAGTGATAAACTTCAAAAGGACATAGGCAGGACAAAGCAGCCCATTTATTTGACACCCCAGTAACATTTACACCACGTCAATGTAAGGCAATGACCGTTTCTACTAAGAGATAATCTAGCCATCAACCCTTGACATTCAATATCATTACCAGTACTGAATGCCCCACTTTCAAAATCTGGGATTGCCAATGAGCAGAAGCTGATCTGGACCAGCCATGCAAACATTGTGGCAGCAGGAGCACATCAGAGGCTAGGAATTCCGCAATGAATTACTCACCTCCTGACTTCCGAAGATCTGCCCACAGCCTACAAAGTACAAATCAGGAGTGTAATGGAATAATTCCTGCTTGCCAGCTTGAGTGCAATTCTAACCATCTAGGACAAAACAGCCTGAATAATTGGCACTAAATGCACAAAACATTCACTCCCTCCAACACCGATGCACAGTAGCAGCAGTGTGTACTATCGACAAGGTGCACCGCAGGAATTCACCAAGCTTCCTTTGACAGACCTTTCAAGCCCACAACCACTTCAATCTAGAAGGACAAGGGCAGCAGATACTTGGGAACATCACCTCCTGCAAGTTCCCCTAAAGCCTACTCACCGTCCTGACTTGGAAACATACCAGTCTTTCCTTCAGTACCTCTGGGACAAAATCCTGAAACTCTCTCCCTAATGGTATTGTTAGGGTACTTATACCACAGCAACGGTTCAAAAAGGCAGCTCAACATCACCTTCTCAAGGGCAGTTAGGGATGGACAATAAGTGTTGGCCCAGCCATTGATGCCTACATCAATTGAATGATGTTTCAAACTATTTCTCTTCACCTATTCAGTTCAGACCCTTCATTGCTGTTGTGTCCAGAAGCATCTTAATTACTCAAATGGAAAATGAAGTGCTGTTCCTCCAGCTTGAGTTGGACTTCACTAGAACCCTTGCAGCAAGCCTAGGTTGAAGAAATATCATTGGAATTGTATGCTTTATGCACTGTGCTCAAACAGCAGCAGATTATTTTGTAGATTTCTGAATTTGGCCCTGTTTAGCATGATAAACTCGACAAAAGTTTAGAGAACCCTTTGCTAGATGTAAATATTTTAATTCATAACAGCATGACAACACTCTACATACTATTAGATAATTAGAATATAATATGCATGCATGTTGTTTGAAATATCATATTTTGATTTATTATTGTGATGAATAGTAAAGGTATTCTCTTTCACCTCCAAACAGCTTAGTTGGGACTGTTAGATACCAAAGAATAGTCTGTTCTCTGCAGCAAAGACAGAGAGTTCTGAAGGCACTGTTGCCTGCCTGGTGCCAAGTTTCAGAACATCTCTTCTTTATTGGAGGTGAATTGGAGTGGGAGGGGAGGATCCAGTTGTCATGGTCTACGTAGGTATTACTAGGAAATAGGATTTGCTGAAGGATTAGCTGTAGCTTGAAACTAAATTATAAAGCAGAACTACAAAGTTAATATTCTTCAATTACAAAGTGAACCCTGAGCATCAGGGAAACAAGGTTAGAGAGCTAAATGCATGACTTAAAGATTGGTGTTGGAGAAATGGGTTCTGAGTCAATGGGGCACTGGTACCAGACCTGGGAAAGAGAAAGCTGTTCCATTTGGATAGCCTTCATTTTACACATGCTGGGTCTTGGAAAATCATGCAAGTAGGTTTGTAGCCCAGGCTTTAAATTAATTAGTACAAGGAGGATTCAATTGAAGGGAAGCTTAAAAATCAAAATTGAATGAGAGAGCAGGGGTGCAGACTAGTGAAGAGGTGAATGATAATCAAAGTTTGATAGGAAGGGGTAGAAAATATATAGAAGAGCGCAACAGCAATAACAAGAGTAATAATGTTAAAAAGTCAAAGCTTAAGGCTGTTTAAAACTATAGATCAGAATGTGTCCAGCATTTGTAACAAGATAAATAAGTTGATGGTATAAATAGAAATAAATGACAAAGACTTGATAGCTCATTGTTACAGGGTCATCAGCACTGGGAACCCAAAATTCGACATTTGAAGGAACAGACAAAAGGGAAATGGAATATTTTTATTAATAAAGGATAGTATCAATGAAGTGGCGAATAGTGATATAGGTGAAATAAACTATGATGTGTAATCAGTTTGGTTGGAAATAAGGAATAGCAAAGTAGTCACAGGAAAGACTCATCTATAGGCCCTGCTGAGTTGTCTTCCTGTAAGACAATGTATGCATTGGGAAATATTGGAGGCATGTAAGAAGGGCAATAAAGTAAGTGTGGAACCCTTGGAGAATGCACCTGAGGAATTAATAACAGGGAAGAGGGAAATGACAGATCATTTAAATGAAGATTCTGCATTGATCTTCATTGTGTAGGACATATGAAGATCACAAGAATAATAGATAAAGGAAGGTGCTAATGGGAAGAACATTTTATAACTATCTCTATCATGAGGGAGAACGTATTTGATAAACTAATGGGACTGATGTCACCTGTACCCAATAGTCTACATCCGAGGGTTTTAAAGAAAGCAGTTGCAGAAATACTGGAGGCATAGGTCAAAATATTCCAGAACAGCATCAATACTACCCTTTAATAACAAAGCTATCTCACCCACTTTTCCCTTTTGCCTGTTCTTTCAAATGTTGAAAACCCTTGACTATTGTGTTCCCAGTCTTGTCACCCTCTAACCATAAGCTATCAAGTCTTTGTCATTTACTTCTATATATGCCATCACTCATCTACCTTGTTACAAATGCCAGACACCTTCAAATCTATAGCTTTAAACAGACTTAAGCTTTGACTTTTTATCATTATTACTTACCTGATTCTGGGAGAGTTCCAGTGAATCAGAAAATCATTAATGTGACACCCTGTTCAAGAAGAGACAAAGAACGACAAAATAAAGGCCAGTTGGCCTAGTATCTGTCATTAGAAAGAATGAAACCATCAAAGCTTGGGTCCATTCTGTACTTGCCAACATTTATTTCCAACGGAACCATTCTGAAGCTGTTTTGTTGGTTATATTCACAACAGATTATGTGAAAGGGTCAATGTCTAACAAGCCAAAAATATTCTGAATTGAGAGGCTAATTCAGGGAACATGCATCTAGCAAGCTCATTGCAACTACTGCCGTTGTTGGAAAAGGTTGGCACACACTTTATTTCACACTCGCCACTCCTACTTCCTCAACTCACCATCATCTACCAGGAAGGAACTTTTATGTAGCAAAGTATAACTTTCAGAAGACAGTGCCCCTTTAATTATGGGAGTTGAGATTTGATGGTACCTGTCATGTGATAAAGCTTTTTTTTTGGTAAGCAGATGGATGCGGAGGTTAGCCAAAGTAAACAGTTGTCGGAGCAAGTTTGGGTTTTTCACAGCTGACTGAACTTGGGTGTTACAGTAGCACCTGTATCAGAAGACGGCTGCTTCCAAAGATCAATGTATTCCTGCAAGCTTTGCATGGCTACAACATTTTTTTAATAGGAATCTGTAGCTTAAACACCTGCTGATCATCTCCAGAACTGCAGAAAGAGCAAAGCAAAAAGCAGCGAAGTGCTGATAGGAGCTCGGAGCAGATGGTTCATCGACTGCTCTGGCACTGTGTGTGAGCAAAACAATGGAGTCAGAAGGCGACAACATGAGCAGTTAGCTTATTCCAAGTTTGGCATGGCTGGATTTTATATTTAGCATAAAAATCTCATAAATACTTTGGCTAGGAGGAGGAAGAGTAACTTGATATTTTAGGAAGTTAATTCTGGCTCCAGTCAATTGTGTTTCCTCACCCAGTAAATAGTAGGTGTGCAATTAGAAGGCAGTATTTTTTGTCCATTTTCTAACGACCCTTTCTTAAGGAATTGCCTCTTGCTGGGTCCTGACATCCACAAAGATTCATTTATGTTGCACTCATTGTTCTATATGTGTAGATGTTCTGATCAAAAGTGTATTGTGTTACTTTCTGCTCTGACCAGTAAAAGCAACTGATCAGAAGTGAAAATCCTGGTTAATTTTCACATATGCCAACCTGAGGCTAGCTGCAAAACAGTAACCACTACTTTAGTCAAGTTTGGTGTCTGGAATTTCCCTGCAAACCCAAAATATGGGCAAGGCCATGCCAGCTAATTTGGAGATTTGAGCCTAATGGTGCCTTACCCACCTATTCAGTCTTGCTGTGCCTGGACAACCACTGTCTGCTGACCTGGCCATGACCCACCACATCAATCCAGGCCTTTCACATTAGGTATTTCTTAGAGGGGACAGCCTCTATTATCACTGAACTGTTAATCCAGAGACCCAGATAATGTTCTGGGGGCCTGGTTCGAATCCCACCATGGCTGATGATGGAAGTTGATTTCAATAACAATTGGGAATCAAGAGTCTAATGATGACCATGAATCCAATGTGAATTGTTGGGGAAAAACCCATCTGGTTCACTAATGTCCTTTAGGGATGGAAACTGCCATCCATGCCCTGGTCTGTCCTACATGTGACTCCAGACCAACAGCAATGTGGCTGACTCGTAACTGCCCGCTGGACAATTAGTGATGGGCAATAAATGCTGGCCTGGCCAGAGATGCCCTCACTCTGTTAATGAGTTTTTTAAAAACCTGCCTGTGGTATACTCCTGCCATTTCAACATTGCTCCTACCTCTTCAGTTTCACTAGGCAATCCCATTGTACCGGTGGCAGACTTTGGTCTTTCTGTAGTGCCTGACTCCCTCTCAGTGTCAGCAATCCCACTAGGTGTCCTCCTTGCAAGACCTCTGCCTCAGGTTGAGCTTACGATGGCGGGTGAAAATGCTACCTCAATGAGGCACCATTGTTGCAAGGACAGTCCCGACCCACATATCAAACCTGGGACCACCAAACCATGTGACAGTGTGCCCTTAACTAGTAGCTTATGGGAAATATCTGTGCAGCACCAGTAAATAGTTTGGTCAAAGTCAATGAGTTTTTTTTTAATATCAATGTTTCCCAAATATCTATGTCAATTTTCCCATCAATTTCAGGGTGCCACTTTCTTGAGTCAGGGCACATTTCCAAAGGATCTTCACTGTCCTGTCCAATACACTTTCTCCATTGTCTGAAAACTATTGGACCTTGAGGGACACCACAGCACAATTTTACCCTCACATACTGTCTCTACACACTTCATCTCAGGCAAGGGTCACCAACTCTGAGTGTCAGTGAAATGCTTTCCTCAGCATCAAAAGCTTATGGATTCAAGCCCTAATACAGGTACTTGAGCTGTTAATTTGGGTTCTGTCCAATGTATTGAGGCACTTACTTCATGCAAAGGCTCTGCCCGCCCTCTCAGATAGATGGAAAAGGTCCCACTTCACTCATAAAAGGAAAAGCAAAGGAATTCTCCCCAGAATCCTGGCCTACATTTATTTCTCAACAGATTATCAGGTCATTCCTGCATTGCTCTTTGTCAGACCTCGTTCTGCACAAATGCCATGGTTCCTGCAATACAATGATGGCTACACATGCAAAAAACTTAACTGGTTGCAAAGCACTTAGGGCTGTCCTGAGATTGCTAGTCCTTCATTAGGAATGGAAATCCTTGGCTTATTTTCTTACCTTCCTAACAGCAAGAGATACCGAGAGCAATATGAACAGCACAGCTTTTGCCCTGCCTGAGACCAGAAAATGCATTATAGGCCTGCTATCAAAGCAGGGACCTTCTGACATCTGTATCCAGCAGTAAGCTGGGCAGTTCCTTTCCTGAATAAGATATGGGAGGAGCTGCATCTAAACTGCCCCCTGACTCATTCAGATCTGATAATTCTCTGTGAAGCTATGGGCAGCCACATTACCATTGGGGAGATGTTGGAGGACAAAATGATATTGCGAAGTCAATCAGAAAAGTTTCATCAAAGGCAGAACCAAAATCCCACTATACGTTCAAAGCCTGCGGGTGATGCATTAGTTGGGGTGTTCCAAATTTAGTATCTAATTAAATGTCACATTGTGTAGATTAAGAAAATATATGGCTTATTCTTGTCGATACTTTATTTTTTTTTGCCATCAGTTTTAGGACATCACTGAAGGTGCCACATCTGATCCCGTGAGTATTTGATTTACATAATTGTAATTCCATTAATTAGAGTAGGTGGGCTGGGGGTTGCTATATTCACTGGCTAATGCTACCTGGGGCAGTGGGAACTAGTCAAGCAATTCAGTCTAATAGTCTGTATCATCACCACTGAGTCTGCATGTTCTATAATAACCAAATTCAATTCACCTTTGGCAAACAAAACAAGCGAAACATTAGTGTGCAACCATTAGTGCAATCTAATGAAATATAACACAAGGTACTACTGTGTTGTCTTTCAGCTTATTTAGTGAACTCAAACCAACGTCCTGCAGTTAAAATCACAGTCGTGCCAACTAGCTTCTTCAAGGTCTTGCCTTGAATTCTTGTTTGCACTGGGATATCTGCACTCAGAGAAAAACACGTAATCAGGTGAAACGCAAATGTAGTCATAGGAGATAGAGCAAATTCGGATATGAATGTGTTACGCCCAAAATTACGCAACACCAAAAAGTGTCCCATTTTATGTACCCGTATATCGAACCTTGTGCCCTAATGAATTCCACCTCAATATAACAGCTCTGCTGCCCCAAGGCTATTACGGCACACATTTAAATTCCCTGCAATTATTCTAGTTCTGAATAGGTTTAAAAGTACGCCAAGAATTTTCGGTGCAGCAGGAATCAAAGTCATATTTCTTGCATTTTATGGCCATTTCAAAATTATCCTGACTAAAATTGGCTTTGAATTTTCAGTTTCGTTGAATGCATTCTTACGGCACAGTTGAAGTCACATTAAAAGTTGGAAGGCTTCCACCACTTCACTTTCTTAAATGTGCTGTGCCTAATATGCATGGATGATGGTTATATGGCTCCAAACTTTAATTTTCATATTGTTATGATCTTGGCAGAGACCTGCAATATTTTCACTTTTAGTTTAGAATCCAAAAATCTAGGTATTTGCTAAAGGAATAAAGGTTAGATTTACAGCTTCACTCCACAAAAATCAAAGAACATGATCACCGTTAACTGCGCTCTGTCTTAAATAGTCATCTACATTAAATATACTTAAAGTATAATGAACACAGTTCCTTATATTTTACAGGAGAAGGCAGTGGCCTAGTGATATTATCGCTGGACTAGTGATATTATTGCTGGACTGTTAATCCAGAGATCCAGATAATGTTCTGGGGACTTGGGTTCGAATCCTTCCGCAGCAGATGGTGAAATTTGAATTCAACAGATGTCTGGAATTAGGAACCTAATGATGACCGTGAATCCATTGTTGATTGGTGGAAAAACCCATCTGTTTCACCAATGCCCTTTAGGGAAGGAAATTGCCATCCTTATCTGATCTGGCCTACATGTGACTCCAGACCCACAGCAATTACGGATGGGCAATAAATGCTGCCTAGCCAGTGACACCCTCATCCCGTGAATGAATAAAGAAAACAAAAACCTAAACCTGCTAAGTTCCCTTCTAAACCGATTTGAATTAGACCCCTAGTAACTCAAGTCAGATACTTACCGGAATTAGAAGATTTATTACTTTGTCTGAGGATTGTTTCAGAGATTTCCTGGGCATTTCGCTTACTGCAATAAGATTGTCTGTTCGAATATCTTCCAACACTCTTATAGTTGTGGAAGAAAAATGCACCAACATCAAAGTCGTTGACCAGGACAACATCCCCAGCATTGAGGCACTGACCACCCTTGATTGGCTACAATGGGCTGGGCATGCTGTCTGCATGACTGACAAGAGACTTCCCAATTGGGTGTTCCACTCTCAGCTTCAAAATGGCAGGCAAGCCCTAGGTAGACAGAGGAAGCACTTCAGGGACCCCCTCAAGGCCTCACTGCTGAAGTGCGGCATTCCCCCAGACAACTGGGATTCACTGGCCCAAGACTATCCAAAGTGGAGGAAGAGCATCCAGGAAAGCATCTAGCACCTTGAGATTTGCCATCAGGAAAAAATAGAAGCCAGGTGAAAGGAGTGTGCTGCCACACCAATGTCCCACCAATCCCTTCATATGACCACCACTTGCCCCAAGTGTAACAGAGTCTATGTTAGCCACATCGATGTAGCCACATCGATCTGTACAGCCACGAACAGACTCCACAGAGTGTAAGAAATTCATCCTCATCTGTGAGGAACTGCTGATGATGACGCTGATGGTCACTGTTGCAGATTTCTCAGTCAACATAAACATCACTAATGACTTAAGCATAGCTACCTCAGGTCAGAATACTCCTAGTTTGAATATACTTTCTCTCACACACACACACACACACAGTTGTTTTCACTCATCTTGGTTATCCCAGAAAATTATCTCACTGCTCAGAGTCCCACAAGAGTTTTAAATCTTTTAGCCAATATGCCATATGCATCTGTCACCAGTTTGTTCTAAACCAAAAACTAAATGGTTTGAATACATCTGCCAT
Source organism: Rhincodon typus (assembly GCF_021869965.1). NCBI lineage: Eukaryota > Metazoa > Chordata > Chondrichthyes > Orectolobiformes > Rhincodontidae > Rhincodon > Rhincodon typus. The sequence goes on along the minus strand of NC_063365.1, from coordinate 3,359,228 downwards.
CTATTCACCCCTATGAATAACCTAATGTTGATCCTTTGATGTTCCCATTTTTATTTCAAAGGCAGCTTGGTCACATAATCATTTACCAGAAACTGGGTGCTTTATCAGGAAGACCTTTCACAGACATCGAGTTCAGGTAAGGCTGATGAACTCAGAGCATGTTTAAGAACATGGGATTTGGACGTCGTAGCTATTACAGAAACTTTGCTGAGAGATGGACAAGACTGGCAGCTCAATGTTCTAGGTTTTAGATGCTATAGGAATAGCAGAAAAGGAGGTAAGAAAGTCGGTGGTGGGGGGAGAGTTCATTTTTGATTAAAGAGTACATTACTGTTGTAACTAGGGAAGATAGTTCTGAAAAATCATCCAGTGAAAATATTTGGCTAGAAATCACAAATAAGAAAGGAAAGATCACTTTGATGTGATTGTACTATAGGTCCCTCAATAGTAAGAGGGAAATTGAGAAAGAAATATGAAGGGAGATCTCAGATCTAAACATAATAAAGCTGTAATAATAGGGGATTTTAATTTTCCAAACATTGAGTGGGACTACCACAGTGTTAAAGGTTCAGATGGTGAAGAATTTGTCATGTATTCAAGAAAATTTTCTTTATTAATATGTGGATGCTCCTATTAGAAAAGGAGCAAAACCAGACCTTCTATTGGGCAATAAGGCAGGGCAGGTGGCTGAAGTAAAAGTGGGGGAACACTTTGGGTCCTGCGATCATAATTCTGTTAGTTTCAAAATGGTTATGGAAAAGGATAAGCCTTCCATAAAAGTTAATGTTTTTGATTGGAGTAAGGCAAATTGTAATGGGTATGAGACAAGAACTTTCAAATGTTCATTGGAGTAGACCGTTTTCAGGTAAACGGATGTTTGACAAGTTCAAGAGTGTGATGACGATAGTTCAGAGGCATTTTGCTGCTGTTAGAGTGAAGGGTAAGGCTGGTAAGACTAAGGAACAATGGATAAATAAACATGTTGATGTTCTGGTCAGGAATAACAGGTAATCTTATTTTAGATATATACAACATGGTTCAATTGAATCTCTTAATCAATATAAAGAGCATAGGAGCATTCTTAAGAGAGATAGCATTGGCAGATAAGGTTAAGGATAATCCAAAGAGATTCTACAAATGCATTAAAGGCTATAGGGTAACCAGAGAGAGGGTACAGCCTCTTAAAGATCCAGGAGGTTGTCTTTGTGTTGAAACCAGGAGATATGAGAGATACTAAATGAATATTTCACACCAGTTTTAACTGTAGAGAAAGAAATGGAGATGAGAGAATGCAGAGAAATAAACTTTGATGTTTTAAAAACAATTCACATTACAGAAGAGGAAGTTTAGGAGGTCTTAGAGAACGTAAAGGTGGATAAATCTCCAGGACCTGATCTAATGTGTCCCAAAACATTATGGGGATTCGGGGAGAAAATTACAAAACCCCTTGCAGAAATATTTTTATAACTACAGATGAGGTACCTGATGATGGAGGGTGGTTAATGTTGTACCTTTGTTGAAGAAAGGTTGTGAGGAGAAACTGGGGAATTATAGACTTATGAGTCTGACTTCGATTGTAGGTAAATTGTTGCAGGTGACTAGAAAAGATAGGATTTATGGATATTTAGAGAGGCAGAAATTGATTAGGGAGAGTCAGCATGATTTTGTGTCAGGAAAATCATGTCTCACAAGCTTGATTGAGTTTTTTTGAGAAAGTTACCAAAAAGATTAATGATGGCAAAACAGTAGACATTGTTTATTTGGATTTTAGTAAAGCCTTTGACAAGGCTCCACAAGGTAGACTAATTAGTAAAATTAGATAACATGGGATTCAGGGTGAGCTTGCCAATTGGATACATAATTGGCTTAATGGCAGGAGACAGAGAGTAATAGTGGAGGGTTGCTTTTCGGACTGGAGGCCTGTGACCAACAGTGTTCCACAGGAATCAGTTCTGAGTCGTCTTTTGTTTGTCATTTATGTAAATGATTTGGATAGGGATATGGAAGGCATAGTTCGTAAGTTTGTGGACAACACCAAAATCAGTGGCATAGTAGACAGTGAAGAAGGTTTTCTAAGATTACAGAAGGATCTTGATCAAATGGTTCAAAGAGCTGAAAAATGGCCGATGGAATTCATTCTGGACAAATGTAAGGTATTGTATTTTGGTACAACAAACAAGAAAAGAACTTATACAATTAATGGTAGGCCATGGGTAGTGTTGTAGAACAGAGGGACGTGAGGTGCAGGTACATAATTCTTTGATGTTTACATCACATATCGAAAAGCCGGTTAAAAAGGCATTTGGCACACTTGCCTTCATTGCTCACTCCTTTGACTATAGGAGTTAGGAAATCATGTTGAGGTTGTACAGGACATTGGTGAGGCTTCTTCTGGAATACTGTGTCCAATTCTGGTCACCCATTTATAGGTGGATATTATCAAGCTGGAGAGAGTTCAGAAGAGATTTGCCAGGATGTTGCCGAGTATGGAAGGTTTGAGTAATAAAGAAAGGCTGGATAGGCAGAGACTTTTTACACTGGACCATAGGAGGTTAAGAGACAGCCTGATAAAGTTCATAAAATAATGAGAAATATAGCTCAAGTTAATGGTAGTTGTCTTTTCCCTAGGATGGGGGATTTCAAGACAAGAGGGCACATTTTTAAGGTGAGAGGAGAGAGATTTGACAAAGACATAAGGAGCAATTTTTTTACACAGAGGGTGGTTTACGTGTGGAATAAACTTCCTGAGGAAGTGTGGATGAGGGTACAACTACAAGGTTTAAAAGATATTTGGATAAGTGCATGAATAGGAAAAATTGGCCAGGAGCAGGCAGGTGGGACTAGTTTAGTTTGGGATTATGTTTGGCATGGACTGGTTGGACAGAAAGGTCTGTTTCCGTGCTGTATGACTCTATGACTCTTTAACTAATCCCATTTGCCTGTGTTTAGCCTATATCCATCTAAACATTTCCTATTCATGTACCTGTCCAAATGCCTTTTAAATGTTGTAACTGTATCTGCAACTACCACTTCCTCTGGCAGCTCATTCCATATACGCACCACCTTCTATGTGAAAACATTCCCCCTCAGGCTCATTTTAAATCTTTCTCCTCTCGCTTTATAACTATGCCTTCTAGTTTTGAATCCCCCTACTCCCGGGAAAAGACCTTTGCTATTCACCTAATCTGTGCCCCTCATGATTTTATAAATGTCTATAAGATCACTCCTCAACCTCCTAGACTCCAGGGAAAATAGTCCCAGCCTATCCAGTCTCTCCTTATCACTCAAACCCTGTAGTCTTGGTAACATCTTGTAAATCTTTTCTGCATACTATCCAATTTAGTAATATCCTTCCTATAGTAGGGTGACCAGAACTATATGCAGTACTCCAAAAGTGGCCTCACCAACGCCCTGTACAACAGCAACATGACATCTCAATTCCTGTAGTCAATGGTCTGACCAATGAAGGCAAGTGTGCTAAGTGCCTTTTCACCACCCTTTCTCCCTGTGATGGACTTTCAAGGAACTATATACCTGAACCCCTAGGTCTCGTTGTTTGACAGTACTCACCAGGGTCTTACCATTAATTGTATTAGTCCTGCCCTTGTTCATCTTACCAAAATGCAACACCTTGCATTTATCTAAATTAAAATCCAGCAACCGCTCCTCAGCCTATTGACCCAGTTAGTCAATATCCCTTTGTACTCTTAAATAACCTTCTTCACTGTCTACTGTACCACCAATTTTAGTGTCATCCGCAAACTTACTAATATGCCTCCTATACTCTCATCCAAATCGTTAATAATTTCTCACTATGGTGCAAATTGTTCAGGTCCCTATAAGATTCTGTCCACAGTGTTGAATCCAATTTTATCTTCCTGTTACCTGGGTGAACCTTCAATATGAGAGCATTAATTAATCTTATCTCATTTCACAAGGTCTGCAAAAACTGCTCTCTGACCAGCTACAGAACAGATTGCTCCGAGAAGCTGCTGTAGCGGAGAATGCAGTATGGATGTGCCCACACCTTGTGGCTGTGTCCTGATGGGCCCTTTGACTGGACTGCATTGGTAGCGGTTGATGACGAAGTGGGTCCAGGCCCGGGATTCCAATGGCCAAGTTTCCTTGAGGCTTCTACAGCATCTTTGTGGTGGCGTGGTTGATCTGGCCCAGCCTAGGATTCCTTTCAGAGCCTTCGGTTGCTGTTTTTGTCAGTGCCGATCTGCCTTCAGTCAGTCTGTGACTCTCATGTGGTGTTTTCTTCAGCATCGTGGTGGGTCTGGTCTGGGATTCCAACAGGGAGTTGGGTCCTCGAGCCCAAAGCCTTGAAATAGACTAAGAGGAGTTTGCCTTTAATTCCACTTCTTTAAAATTTTGTTTTTTTTAACTATATTATATCATTGTGGAAGGACTGTAAAATGGGACTTTTTATTTCCTTATTTTTTACATTTTTTTCCAAAGAATTTGCACTCAAAAATCTTTATCTGGGTACCTTGGTACCTAAGATGGCACTCATCAACTTTTCACTGCACTCATGTGAGTACATGTGACAATAAACCTACTTCAATTCAATTCAATTCTAATAAACTAACCTGAAAACATTCTATGAACTCCACCTTAGATCATCTGACCTTTCTGTGGATATGTAGATTAAAATCTCCTATGATTATCACATGCCTTTCTGACAAGCTATCATTATTTCTTCCTTTATACACAGCCCTTTTGTGTGGTTACTGTTAGGGAGCCAGTACATCATTGCCACAAGTAACTTTTGGCCTTCATAATTTCTCATTTCTTTCCACATCTTGGTTTGCTGAACTTAAGTCATCCCTTTCTATTGTGCTAAAGCCATCATTAACTAACACAAACACCTCTCCTCCTTTTTCTACTTTTCTGTCCTTCCTACATATCCTGTGCTCTTCAAGATTCTGGTCCCAATTATATGTCATCCTTGCAGTATGTCTCTGTTATTGCTACCTGATCGCAATTTTAATTTCTATTTTCACTCTCAGTTCATCTCTTTTGTTTTGAATGCTATTGATTTTTGAGTGCATTCAGACACAGAGCTTTAGTTTTATCCTTTAACTCTCATTGTAAATTTTAGTTTTATTGTTGATTGAGTCTTAGATTCATACACTCTGTTCTTTTTTGCCATGGCCTGTGAATAATTTCCCTCTTTAATACCTTTCTTTTGAACTTGACTCTCCTCTTTCATTTGTCACATCTTCCCAACTGTGATGCCCTCCACCCACTTTCAATTGATAGTGTTCTCTACTTCCCTAGTTATGCAGTTGGCACCCATATAGATCCCACATTCCCCAGCACCAGTACAAGTGCCCGATAAAATAAAACCCATTTCTCCCAAACCAGTCTTTGAGCTACACTCTGTAATCTGATTTGTCCTCTGCCAATTTACACATGGCTCAGGATATTAAAGTAAAGATTAGGTATAAGCTTTGAGGTCATTTACTTTGGCATCTAGTTCCTCACAGTGGCACTACAGAGTCCCCTTCTTTGTCCTCCTTATGCCGTTGGTACCTGCATGGACCACGACAACTGGATCCTCCCCCTCCCACATCAATTTTCCCTTTAGCTCTAAGAATATGTTCTGAAGCCTGATACCAGACAGCCGAGCAACACTGCAATCTGGACTCATACTCTTGCTTCAAGGATTAATGTCAACCCTCCTCACTTTACTTCCCACACTAGCACCACATTCTTACTTATGAATAATTTCCTGTACCATGATGCTGTGGTGAGTTAACTCAAATACCCTGCATCCACTTCATCCAGACAAACAGAAAAAAACTCAAACCTATTGGATAATTGAAAAGGCTGAGGCTCCTGTGTTGGGGGTCCCCATTTTTTTCCTCACCACCTTTACACTGTCTTATCTTTGAACACTGACCAAAGCAGATGGTCCAACCTCAGGAAGCGTGACTATTTCCTGGTACAAAGAATCCAGATAACTCACTGCTCCCTGATGTATTGCTGTGTTTGTACTTCAGTCTCTAGTTCATAACATTTGATCTGAAGCTGCTAAAAATTTAACCACTTGCTCCAGATGTGATTGTTCTGGACCAAACAGGTGTCCAAGAACTCCCACATGCTGTAACAGTGACACATCACCTCTTCTGCCATCCTAATCTGTTCTAAAGAATTACTTAATTATTGTATATAACGTTATATTTAATTATAATTTCTATTTTAACCTTAGCATAATCTACTATACTCTTTTCAGTGTTGTGAATTGATTAAACCTTAAACCCTTAACAGATACTGACCAATTCGCAGCTTCTTCTGTGTAGCAGAGTTGGAATCAATTTCCAGATGATTAAAACGTTTAAGCAAAAGCATAGAATATCTCATTCTCTTCCACTACTTCACTCCTTAAATCACTTTACTCTGCCACGCTATTGTAAGTTGCACTCAAGTGCTAAATCAAGCTAAGTTGGCTAGCTTTATATGCTCCTAACAGAAATGACCTAGCTGACTGTCTTAATGAGGCCTAATTTTGGCTAGCTCTTAATTCAATTCTCTTTAACTGAAAGAAGCCTGCTTAAAGATGGCAATTACTGAATTTAAACTGTAGATTTCAGCTTAGTGCTAACTGCGAACTGCAAACTAAATTATATTTGAACAAAATAAAAAATTATACTTTCTTACCAAACAACTGCATGCAATCAGGGCTGGGAGAATGCGTGAGGAATGCTAATGATGAGATGGGGGCTGGTAATGGTGAGCTGGGAGCATGGTAACAGTGAGCTGAGCATATGGTAATGGTGGAATTAAGGAAATGGTGATCGTGAGTTGCATTCTGTTGTTGAAACAAGCAGACCCATCATTTGGACAATGATTTCGAACAACATATGGCATATAGGGCAGAGGCAGATGTAGAAGTTGCTGAGAAGGTGTGACTGCAAGAAGTAGTATGCTTCAAGCTCTGATTGACGTAGCGCCAAGAGAGCTTACCATTACATTGAATTGACCAATTTATTTCATACATAAACATTCATTATTCGATAACATTGCTAAAGTTGAAGCATTCGTTTCACAGACTGACATTAACGTTGGAAATAATGTGTTGCATCCTCACCATACACAAACTACCGCTTTATAAGACATGTCTGAATCCCAGATTGCCAACAAAGTTTTTGCAGCTTTTGAATTTAGTACATTCTACTTCTTGTTTTGCTTGGTTGCCACTGTAACACTCATGAAATTTCAGAATTTGTCTCAGGAATCCGGAAGCATAAAATGACTCAACAGAGTCCCCTGCAGGTGCTCATCTTCTGTCGGAAACCTCTGTTTCTAAAGCTTCTACTTCTGTCCACTGTGCCCCTGTATGATGCAATGTACTCAAAAATTACTTCTTGAGTCTGTGAAACCTGTAAATACCTGCTTCTGGATAATTTCAAGAACTCGGTGTTGTAGTAAAGTTTATGGGAGAGAAGCTTGTCGTGTATTTGCAGTTAATAACATCTATAACAAGAAGAAAAAGGCAGATGATAAGTCAGTGCGCATAGTTAGGCATGTTCTTGCTGCACGGACTGTACATAATACATCTCATGATGCAATACTGAATTGCTTTACACCTGCTGAGACAGATTAACACAGCAAAGATGTATAAATTACAATTATATAAACCTGCTTCAAACCAAGAGCCCACGTGCACTGTATACCTTCACAGTGGATCAACTACCAACTCCATCTTAGAAAGAACAAAAACAAAGTTGCTGGAAAAGCTCAGCAGGTCTGGCAGCATCTGTGAAGGAAAAAAACAGAGTTAACGTTTCGGGTCCGGTGACCCGTCCTCAGAATTCATCTTAGAAAGGGTGAGTAGTTTGGTCTGCTCAGTGTCTCCACTCATCTGCTCCCTCTGTCTTCCATTGTACATGTTCTTCTCCTGGGCAGCAATGATAAACACATATTGGAAAAGTGAATGATTGACACTGTTCATTTCAGGGAGGTACACAACTTCAGTTCTTCCAGATAGCTTCTAAGCTACCTGTTCAGAGATCCTATTACACACTTCTGGATCAGGTGGGACTTGAACCCTGGTTTCCTGGCTCAGACGTTGGAACATTATCACCACAACATAACAGCCCTCCTCAGGATTTCCATTTAACTTAACTGAATACAGAACACCTTACAGTCTCTAGTCTGTATCCTGGCTCTTGGCAAGTCCATTCATCAGCTACCCTTTTACTTGCTTACCCACATTATCTCCCAGTCCACCACATTTCCCTTTCAAAATTTGCTTCCTCATATTATTATCCGTTTCAGGACTTGCCCTTTGTTATTTTAAGAACAATTTCCATGCCAGGGTCCTTCAAGAATGCTGCATTTCTCCAACTCTGGCTTCCTGTATACCTTTCACTTCCCTTACATAACCATTAGCTATCAAAGTCCTAAAGACCAGAATTCCCTCCCCAAACAGCTGTGCTGCTCCAACTCTCTCTCCTTTCCTTTAAGATCATCTGTAAGAGCTCTCTCTTTCAGCAAGTGCTCAGTCACCTATCTTAATGTCTACTTTCTGGATTTGGTGTCAAACTCTTTCTGAATCCACTTCTTAAATAAATTTACGACATGAAAGATGCTACATTATTGAAAGTTGTTAGTGTAGTATGTTGGTTAGCTCATTTGGCTGGATGGCTGGTTTGCGAGAGTGACATCAACAATATGCATTCAGTTTCTGGAGCATGAAGGTCTCATCTCCTCAGTCTTGCCCCTCACCTGAGGCATGGTGACCTTCAGGTTAGACCACCGCTAGTTGTATCTTTCTAATGGGAGAGTGGTCCTCTGAGACTGGTGACTATGTACAAATATAATGTTGAGAGCTGACATTGTCCATTGAGATTATCAAATACATTTGTGACTGATTCTAGTCAGATTCCAATAATCCTTTATTGAAACTATTGCCTCTTTTTCTTCGTGTGACAACCACAGTAATTTATAGCTTCCAATAGGATTAAACATTTTCAGATACTTGAGTAAGCTTGCGTGACATTTGTCAATCACTTTGAATGACGTCAATGGCCATCCAGGACAGAATATATATGTATTCAGGATTATTTTAATTTCTTATCCTGTTACTCATCTTCAAAAACAAAAACAACAACTTTCATTCACTGATAGTAGGAACTGCAGATGCTGGAGAATCTGAGATAGCAAAGTGTAGAGCAGGATGAACACAGCAGGCCAAGCAGCATCAGAGGAGCAGGAAGGCTGACGTTTCGGGTCTGGACCCTTCTTCAGAAATGGGGGAGGGGAAGGGATTCTGAAATAAATAGTGAGAGAGGCGGAGGCAGATGGAAGATGGATAAAGGAGCAGGTAGTTGGAGGGGAGACAGACAGGTCAAGGAGGCGGGGATGGAGCCAGTAAAGGTGAGTATAGGTGGGCAGTTAGGATGTGGGTTGGTCAGTCCAGGGAAGATGGACAGGTCAAGGAGGCAGGGATGAGGCTGGTAGGTAGGGGTGGGGGTTGAGGTGTAAGGAGTGGATAAGTGGGAGAAAGGACGGACAGGTTAGGGAGGCGGGGACAAGCTGGGCTGGTTTTGGGATGCGGTCGGGGACGGGGAGATTTTGAAGCTTGTGAAGTCCACATTGATACCATTGGGCTGCAGGGTTCCCAAGTGAAATATGAGGTGCTGTTCCTGCAACCTTCGGGTGGCATCGTTGTGGCACTAGAGGAGGCCCAGGATGGAATTGTCGTCCAAGGAGTGGGAGGGGGGAGTATAACTGGTTCGCGACTGGGAGGTGCAGTCATTTGTCGCGAACCAAGCGTAGGTGTTCCACAAAGCGGTCTCCAAGCCTCCATTTTGTTTCCCCCATGTAGAGGAGGCCACATCGGGAACAGCGGATACAGTATACCACATTAGCATATGTGCAGGTGAACATCTGTTTGATGTGGAAAGTTTTCTTGGGGCCTGGGATGGGGGTGACGGGGGAGGTGTAGGGGCAGGTGTAGCACTTCCTGTGGTTGCAGGGAAAAGTGCTGGGGGTGGTGGGGCTGGTGGGGAGTGTGAAGCGGACAAGGGAGTCATGGCAAGAGTGGTCCCTCCGGAAGGCAGATAAGGGTGGGGAGGGAAAAATGTCTTTGGTAGTGGGGTCAGATTCACTGCTTTTAAGAGCACAAGCATGAGCTTGAGATAAAATTAAGTTCCAAACAAAGAAGGAATACTGGGATACAATTCCACATCAGGGGCTGCAGTTTGAAACAAAAGTTTCCAGGATACCCTCTTGCTATATTAGTGGCCAGCACTGACAAGATACTTTGGGTGAATTTGTTACCAATCCTTCTAATTGGTAATAGTCAAAACTATTGGTCCCAGGTTGGGATGGATGCTCACATGACAAATTCAACAGAAGTTTGCTTGATCTGGATTAACTAGTAAAAATATACTACTTCTTAGTTAGTAATGTTGCAACTCAGATACATGGTTGCCTCTTCACAGACATCAGGGCCAACTTAAGCATAATTTCATCGCACTACTTTGGCTACATGCTGTTAACATTAAAAACAGCCATTGAAGCGTTAGCTGGGCCACATTAGGACACATCAGTTAGCTCCATCCAGGAGCAGTCCTTTATGTATTTTTCTTTTAAAAATGTGTTTAATCAACCTATTCAGATGCATTATAACACACTTCTTGGGTTGGTGGAACTTGAGCCCACACCTCCTGGATCAGAGTTAGGGATACTACCACAGGAGCTTTGAACAGTCCTTTGTACCCCAATAGGTGCAACTTATCTTACAATGGCTTTCAGGTACTTACTGTCTGATACAAACACCATGATACCTATTAGGGGAGAAGAAGCTATAAACAGAGGCATAGAAAGATTTAAGGAAGCAATTTGAGAGTTCAATGGTGAGGAAGTTTAAGGCATTGGTACCTGTGATTTTCTGCAGGGTGTTCCAGAGGGGTGAAGGACCATGAATGCAGAGTACATGTGGTGTTCTACAAATGGAAGAAGTTGCAATAGATAGGGAGAATTTGCAATAGATAGGAAGATCTGAACATGTTGGTTTGGACACTGAGGGAATCAAGGGGTATAAGGATGGAGTATGAATGTGGAGCTAAGATAGATATTCAACCATGGTGTAATTGAATGGCGTAACAGGCCTCATAGGTTGTCCAGTTGCTGCTGTTTTGTCTTATATTTTTATCTTCTGATGTAATGAGAGATATTAAATTTGAGCTGTTAAGCAACCAGAAGCCAATGAAAAGTGCAGAGTGTTAAATGACTGTGGCTTAAAGCACCTTATGATTTGCACAGTAGAGCTTTGGAAAAACTTAAGTTCAGCATCCCCCAGTCAGCCTTCCAGTGTCTTCGCATCTATGTTTCTAAGATGGCTTCCCACATGTTGGGCTCCTGACCATGTTTGGTGATTTGCTGCCTTAGCCCTCTACTTCTGTCAATGTTCTTCATGACATCGGTAATGATGTTGGCTTGTATCTGCAATGTTGTTGGTTTGTGTCTTCAGTCTCACATTAATTATATGCGTTTGACCCCAACTTACAATTTATAGCTGGCAACTGTTTAATGATTTAAGAGGCATCCTGGACCTGCAATCTGATCAGCCTTAGTTGTGCCCTATTTTACAGCTTAGTTTCAGTAAAGTTTAAACAGTAAAACAGCATGGAAAGTTTTATCTTTTGGTTAAAATCTAACCTTTGCACTAAGGAAAACTTCATCCCCACAGCGAGTTCTGAATTTGCTTTATTTGCAAGAACCACAAAGAAATCAAGGTGTATCAATCTTTTTTCTTGCAACTATACAGGCTTCCCACCAGTTTACTCATCAGAATAAGTACTGTTCATTTCCCTGCCATTGTCTGTAATTTAATGGTCCTGTGTTGCCATGTGAATAAGCAACATTTACCTCAAATCATAATGTGTTAATAAGTAAAATGGGCTGAAATTATGCTCTGCTTGTTTAGAAATGCAGAACTAAGAACCTGTGATAAGGCCCCTCTGTTGTCAGTGTACATCCATCGTAATCTAATAAACCTGCATTTCCCTTGAGAGACACTGCTGACTACTACTCCGCTGTCACTTACAGCCCATTTTGGAAAAGTGAAGTTTAAAGACCCGCAGGGAATTTTTGGAAGTCAGTGAAAAGGCTGGGCTCCTCAAATTTAGACAATCTGTCATTTGGGTGCAGTGTGACTTTCTGGTGCAGAGGAAATGAGACAGTGACAATGCTCAATCTATTGTCAGGTGGAGGTGCTGATCCATTAATATCCATTCTCAATGATTAATAGTTACTGCTCCAAGTCAGTAAACAGTGACTTTCTACTTGGCGCTACACCGATTATGTAATTCCGTTATTAATGTAAAACAAGTATTATACCGATGTTGTTTTTTGTTATTATGTTCTTCTTCCTGTCCTGAAGGTGCTAATTTCTGTTTGGACATGGTTCATATAGTTCCAGCAATCCTCCACTACCTCCAATAACCAAGATAGCATTCCATCAGTCCTCCGATGCATCCACTTTCTAAGAGAACAGCCTTTGAGGCTTTTCTCTTCTATTTACTCATTCGCAGGATGGGGCAATGCCTAGCATGACCATCAGTTGTTTCCCAGCCCTAAATGTCCTTGAGAAGGTGTTGGTGAGCCATCACCTTGAGACACTGTACACTCATGAACACAATCACCATGCTACCCTCTGTTCTGCTTACTACACAGGGCACTGCGCTATAGCTGCACCAACTACAACAGCACTATGTCAATGTTACAGCAATCCCATTAATTAGGACTTCTTTCTTTGGATGTTCCAACATCTTGACAATTTTTCGCATGTAGCATGGCATTGAAAGGTTGGAAGTTATTCATTCCAAGAAGATTCAGAGCTGATGCTGATCCTGTTTTCACAGACCTCTTCAAACAGTCACATCTTATTAAGACTCACAACATGGTAAACAACAGTAGGGAGTTCCCATACCTATCTGTGACCCCAGGTATTGGTGGCCTAGCTGAGCAGCAAACTCAGCATAAATCAAGGATTGGGCCAGGGATTCTCTGCTTGTCTGTCTCAAAACAATGTGGAGAGGTGTATTCATTTAGTGAGTTGCCAAATTAACTCTTATTGGTGTTACTCTCTAGTCAAAAATCTATTCCAACGACCAATTATTTTCCATGTTTAGTTAATGTGGTGGGAGCAAGACCTTTTTTTAAAACAAAACTGAAGTTGTTGGACAAACTCAGCAGGTCTGCCAATATCTGTAGAGAGAAAACAGAGTTAATATTTTAAATCGAGTGACTTCTTCAGATCTCATAACATCTAAGAGAAAGTGGTATTATCTTGATGACATGGTTTGGGGGAAAGGAGTGAGTGAATAGATAGAGAATGAGCCCAAAGACAGAGAGAAGAGAAAAGTAATTTGTTTTGTTTTATTTTATCCCATTGCATTTTGAGCATTCCTGCATCAAAATGCTATATTTCTGTCATTAAATACAATGCAAATAGATCTCAACTTTTCCTCATTAGACTGGTGCAGTTGTGATCTTGCCTTTTGGTTCAAGTTACACTCTCAAGATTTTGAGCACACAGTCTAGGGATCTCTGACTTTGTTCACAGGCAAAATAGAAGTGAGTCATAAGATGACATTTTTTATGTTCTCAATCTACCCAAGGCTTACAAAAATATCTGAGGTCCTTTAACTATTTCCTTATGCCCACTGTCTATGAACTGTGTAAGGAGGGATTGCTTGGAGGTATTGCTTATTGTACTCAGCAATGACAATTGTATCAATTGACAAGAAAGTCAGGCTGATTCTTTGTGATATAATGTTTGGAGTGATATCCCTTTAAGAGCTCAACATGCAAATACTCAGGCATTAATACATAACCACAGGCTCTTTGCACTGTAATATTTGAGGCACAGGCTGTGTCTGGAGATTACTCTGTACTTTATGTTACTTTAGTTGGAAATAAACCTACCAAAAGTTCTCAAGTAAATAAATCCACATGCCTCATTCGTGTTACATTTGGATAACAGAAGAATATTGTTACGGGTTCCATTGATGCAATGTACTCCACAATGGTCCAAATTGTCTGTATCCATGGTTCCTAGATCATCCAATAAATCAGGAACAGGAACATGTCCCCTACTGGCTTCACAAAGCAATTTAATTCAATACTTTCTTCACCAGTTCCAGCAGAGGGTTAAACTCAATTGGAAACCTACACTTGTAGAGTAAGGATTTTATTTATCTCTTCTGGAACCTGTTGAGTTGATAGTGTTGCAAGCTAAATCTTTTCACAGTCTTTAATATATATGTGTGTGTGCTCCCTGTGACTCCTTATTCAACCAGCACTCATTGTAGTTATGGACTGTGAGCTAGTTTCTTCTCAACATACCTCAAAGCAGTTGATGTAAATTCAATGAGACACAAGCTTACCTGCCATTAGACGACCGACGTGGTTGTTGACATGTTGCCAGGACCAGGAAACTATGCTTTAAATTAATTAACATCAGACCTTTGTAGCTGTTCATTTCTGTAAACAAACATTTTAATATGCAGTAATTAATTAAATCTGCCAAGCCTATCCCCACCTCCAAATGATCTTACAGCATTCTCTCTATGTTGGCGTCTTTGCTGAGCAAATATACAGCAGGAATGGCACAGAGTTAAGCTTTCTTATTTCCACTAAACTCAAATATTTCTAATTTATCAAACATTTAATTTAGTGACTGTAGCTTCTCTTTCATCTCTTTGGGGATTCTGTCAGCAGTGTTATATTTTCTTTTAAGGATAGCCGCTGCAGAATTAAGCAACAGCATCTTATTTCTACTGCTCAACATTATTTTCTCACTCTTGCTACTCATTTCAATGTTTAATTTTATTGTACACTATAATCAGAGCAGAATTTTTACTGGATGGGGATGGGGAGGTCAATACTAATGTGTTTTAATTTTTATTCAGCCTGATAAAACTGCTGAACAGTTAAATATTCTGGCACGAACCAGACAAAAATAAATCCCCATATTAAAACTGATTTCTTGCATTAATGCTTCATATTAGTTAATTATATTGCTCTGTGCAAAATTAAATATTTAAGTAGTTTTTTTTTAATTGCTGCTTTATGCAGTAATGATTTTTAATAACGTACGCTGTCTCTGGAGGAAATATTTTTGCACGTAATCTTCTTTGAGAGTATGGACTAAAACCACTAGGTTAAAATTCAGTTTGGGTGGTAACATGACATTGTTGATATTGTACCAACTGCTCATTAGTTGTCTGGTTTGATATTCAGTTCATTGACTGCAATGGAACTGAACATTGAGTATGTGTCTTGTGGTATTATGGCAGTGTTCCCACCCCTGGGCCAGAAGGTCATAGCAAGTCAAAACAGGGTGATTTAAAATAATTATAAAGGGAGGGGATGCAATACCACTGAAGATGAGTTGCCGCTCTGCCATTGTTGTTCTTGGGTTAAGGACAAGTTGTTTCATGGTAGAGTAAAACAGCCACTGTTATCCCTTTACTGACCTTCATTGTTTCCCCAAATGGCAAGAGAAATTCATTGGGTGTCAACTGGGTGATTTCATTCTGATTCTGCCACTTGAGCCATACCAAAGGGTTTAGGGGCAGAAAAACTAATGTTAAGTTCCAGTGTGCACATAAAATTTACCAGTTGTTCACTGGTAATATCTTAAAGATTAGATTGTAATAATAAATATCAGGAAGATCAAAGCCAACAGCGATCTTGCCTGCCAACTGAAAATTCCTGCATTGCCTCTCTTAGGGAGGTCTTGTACAGTTAAGTGCCTCCAGGAATATTAGTGATAGTGGTGAGCCTTCCCATCGTATTGAAGACCACAAAGGAATTGGAGGGATGGGGGAGACTTCATCTCTGCTAGCCACTCTCCATTACAGTCAGTGCACCTGGAAACAGTGATAGATCTTCACTTGCTTTCTTTTGTTTTCTCAAATTACTGCCCAGACAGAAAATTCCATACGGAAGTTCATTTCAGATGCATTGCCCATTTGTTGAAAGAATTACATCTATAAATAACATTAACAAAAAGAATACTGTATTGCAGAAATCTAACTTCATGATTCAATGCATTTACTATTCCAATGTAACTAGAATAATCTGTCAGTGAGTCCAAGCTGAGAATAGATCCTTTTCCTTACACTAGTTCCTTTTATAAATTCTTACAGAGAAGGACCCAAGTGAGATTAGGAGCCAATTAGTCATGCATCTGAGAAATTGTACCTTTTCTCCAATAGTAAGATAAACATGAGGGGTGATTTTCATTGTTCATGACATTTGTAACTTTCAAAAAATTCTTCAAAAGTAGATTTTCCAAAGGAAAATCGTCTCATTAAATTCCCTTCCTACTTAGTTAAGTCATTGCTATAAAGCTACAAAATCTGCTTTCCTATGATATCCGTGCCAAACAAGGCTTCCAAAAGTGTATGACTCTCAATATTATGTTGTGACCCAAAAATCATTGTTTTTCTGAGATAGTTTAGCCATCTATGTTCCTTGGCCACCAAATCTGTTGCAGTTCTCCCATTCAAAATGCTCCAACTTTGAAACACAGATACTTGCAGTTAGTAGTTATTTTAATATCTATATCATGTCTACACCTACCAATAATACACCCAACAGTGGCCCAGGATCAGCAAGAAACCATCATGTAGAGATGCTATAAGTAAACTCAATGGGGCTTGCCTTTTAGGTTCCCCAAGTCATGAATTCTCTGCCCATTACTAGAGGATCATATGAATAAAAATGGTCTAATAATCAGTCATATGTCAGGGATCGATTAACTGCGCTTTCGTTTATGTGAAACAACAAAACATGTTATATGTTTTAAACAGCTGTCTCAACAAACTGATTGATTTCTGTGTGCCCAGACTGCAAATCCAAAGGAAATTTACTGGCAGGCAGCATCACAACTTTTTATACACAAAGCATATGGAGTCCTTCAAAGTGAAGTCTATGAAAGGAAAGATACACGTACAGCAGCATAAGTTTGTGAATTGGACATTTGTTGCAATTTAATGGCCTTGATTGGTGTCATGGCAGGAAGGCAGCCATAAGCCTTCTGACAATGGTCTTAATCAAGGCAGAGGTGGGAGGTTGGTAGAGTCGCACTCCAAAACCTATAGCCTGAATAAACACCTCCAGCACCTCCAAACTCACTACAGGAGACTACATTAAATTTGAGCCTCTCAATGAGCATATCACTTCAATTGGAAAAGAATATAACAACATTAGAACTAAGAGCTTGAGAAGGAAATTCTGCCCAGCGAGCCAGCTCTGCCATTTAAAACGATCATGGTTGACCTTATCTTGGCCCCACTCCCACTTTCCTGCTCACTCTCCATTACCCTTCCACCCATTATTAATTTTAAAAAAACTGTCTATGTCCTCCTTAAATTTATTCAATGTCCCAGTATCAACTGCATTCTGAATTCCACAGATTCACAACCCTTTGCGAGAAGTCATTTTTCCTCATCTCCGTTTTTAATCTGTTACTCCTTATCTTAAAACTATAACCTCTCATGTTAGGTTGCCCCGCATGAGGAAACGTCCTCTCTACGTCTGCTTTATCAATCCCTTTTAGACCTTCTCTCATTCTTCTAAACTCCAGAAAGGCTGCACCCATCCATAGATTGGTTGTGTATTTATACAGGGAAGACTGCATCAACGCATACAAGAGATATGTGTCAATACACAAAGGGAGTAATTGTACCACTACAAATGGGCATAGGGACTGAGTGCCTTAGTGCACATATATGATGACTATAGCGGTGTAGGGACTGACTGTATTTGTGCACACCATGCACAGGACTCCACTTAAATGGTTAAAACTAGAAAATGCAATACAACTCATGCACAATTGGAATTTCAAAAAAAGACACCCTAAAGCTCTTCCAGTACATCTTCTGAAACTTCTTATCTGAGGAACATCAGGAGCAGAGCATCAGTTCCCAGCAGAGAGCAACTCTTGAGTTTGGAGCATCTCAGACTCTAATACCATTAGAACTGTTTGGATAGTTTGCTGGTTATGTTTGCAGAAAGGTTTATCTTTCCTTTTCGAAATGTCACTCAACCATAACATAGCCGAGATGAAAGTGACAAGGGATAATTAGTACTTTTGTAGTTGATTCCTCCACACTTCACCAAATTGACTTTCGGAATCCAACCTGCCATCAGCAGCATTCTCAGTCAATTAGGTAAGTAACAGAAGGAACTTCCTATGGCGTCATGAGTATACACAGAGACACCTTTGCAGTTTGCTGAGCATTCACAGATGAATGACTCACTGCACTGTCACTCATTCTACAGATGCATAAACTATAAAAATATTTGTTTAAATGCCCCATGTTGACCTTAATAAATGGTATCATGTACCACTGTACCCATTATCTTGGTTCTATCAAGATGACTTTGAATCGGATCTTTTTTTTTGAGCAGAATGTTTTATAATGACATTTGTTGTAATGTTCTCAATGATACAACAAAGTCACCTTGTTTCTTTCTATTCTCTCCCCTCCTCCTTGCTGGAGTAAAGTTGGGATTGAACCAGCAGTTCTCTGTTTTGACAAAACGACCATCCTTAATCTCTGAGCAAATGCATGTCGATCATTCAACAGGGAGGACTTTACAGTTAAGACCAATCCTCTTCTCCCATCTTGTCTACACTTTGGGGTTCTCCAGTCACCTTGCCACAATTGGTCATTGTCTCTCCTTTCTGATTCCAAAAAGTTTGGGGTTTAAACCCAATTACAAGGCTGCAAGGGGAAGATTTACAGACCTGTCTATTTAAAGTCCCATTCATTTTGAAGGAATGTTAACCAAGCTGGTTCTGTGATGAGGAGGTAGCAAAAACTGCAGATACTGGAGTCAGAGTCAATACCATGTAGAGCTGGAGGAATACAGCAGGTCAAGCAGCATCAGAGGAGCAGGAAAGTTGATGTTTCGGTTCAGAACCGTTCATCAGGTCTCAGGACTGATGCTGCCTGAATAAGTGTGTAACACAAAACATTGGCTTTCCTGCTCCTCTGATGCTGCCTGACCTGCTGTGTTCCTCCAGCTCCACACTGTACTAGTTCTGTGATGAGCTCCACCAGCCTATCGGGTGATGGAGGCCAATATCTACTCTGCGCACATTGACATGTAATCTCCTCCTAGGGTGCAATCTGGGAGTTAGACCCAAAAAAATCTGCACTTAGGTTTCTAATCTAAGATATGACTGAGTTGCATCCAATCTCATTAGAAAATGTATTAGGAGGTGCTGAACACACACCAGTAAACTACATCGTTGAGTCTTGGAATGAAACATTTTGTGTAATTTCATCCTCATTCTTGTACTTCAGGGACAGCAACAGTTATTTTGATGACAATATGTGTAAAACAAGACCAACTGAGGGCAGTGTTAACCAGATTAGCCTGGTTGAAATTCTTGATTTAGGACACAATTTAGTTTTAATTGCTCTTAACCAAATTTGAATTTCCCTAGAGATGATGAACTGACACCTGAATGTTTGTCATTCAAGTGTTCCTAAATATAATTTTTAGGTGGCTCTGTATGTAAGTTCTCATGCACTCTTACACTGAAGGTGTGAGGAGGTCAGTCTAGCACACAGTGACATTTTGCAGGGTACTTCAGGGACTAAGGGAAAGGATGCTTGGAATTTTCAGCATAGGACTTAAAGTCCTGTTGGAAAACATCTAGAAGAGGAAAGATATCCCATAGCAATAGGAGGGAAAGATACTATCAAATCCTTTTCAATTTCCTGTCTCTCTCTCTCCTGAAGCAGATGATCCATACAAACAAATGAACAAGGAACAAGCCTAGGCCACTTGGCCCTTCAAATCTGCTCCACCAATCAAGAAGGTCATGGCTGATCTGAGCTTAACCTCAACTCTACATTCTTGCATAACCCAATAATCCTTCATCCTATAGGTCATCCAGAATCCATCTACCAATGCTTTCAAAATATTTAAAGATTCTGTATTCATGGCCTTTTAAGGAAGGGAATTCCAAAGACTCCCAACGTTCTGAGGGAAAAAAAATTCCCTCATCTGTATTTTAAATGGACAGCCTCTTATTTTTAAACTACGGCCCCTCGTTCCAGATCCTCCCACAAGATGAAACATCCTTCCAACATCCACCTGCTAAGATTCTCAGGATCTTATTTTTCATTCAGTCATCTCTCTCTCTTCAATACTCCAGAGGTTATAGGGCTAGCCTGTCTAACTAATTGAAGTACTGCTCTGTGTTGCCTCATATTGCCCTCCTATTCCTCTCGACAGACCAAGAGGGACCCCCAGCAACGTATTGATGACCAAATAAACCCAATCACCTGGTGAATCCAATTAGGTGGAATGTTTACTCTTTTAAGGTGAAGTCTTCAGAGTATTTGTTGATCTTTGGTCTTGTTTACAACAGTTTGCATTTTGGGGAGGACATTAGTTGAAGTATTTGCCAGTAAAATACAAACTCAGCCTCCTAAATGAGCACTTGCAGAGATTTGAAGTAGCAGTTAGTCCATTAACAAGCCTCTGGGTGGCTGTTCCTGAGCACTTTTCAATTCCTTTACAAGATGACATCCTGCCCTAAACACAGGCTAAACTGGCATTGCTGCTCAGGGCACTATCTTGTCCACGTTGAAGGATCTTCAGCTGTGCTGCACAAAATCCTCTCCATCATGTTTCAAAACCTGTGATCAGGAATGTTTTTAATGTGGGTTATGCTTCTGCATAAAAATTATGTTCAAAGGCAATAGAAGATACGGATTGGGTGGCAATCAGGGGTAAATGTACAAACACTCAAAAAATTGCAAAGGCCCAGAAAAAGCACTTTGTTTTCTGCTGACCCTGAATGTCTGGTTGCAATGTTGAACACAAAAAATAGGAGCAATGGAAGACCATTCACCCAAACATCATCATGGCTGATCTTTGTCTTTAACTTGACTTTCCCTCCCGCTTCCCCATTTCCCTTGATCCCCTGAGGGAACTGTCCATCCCTGCATCGAATACCTTTAATAATGGCTCACCCACTACCCTCTGGGGTCAAGACTCCACGGACTCACAACCCTTTGAGTGAAGAAATTTCACTTTCCCTGTCTTACCCTGACATTGTTTCCCATTTTGTGTTTGATTGTTCAGCTAGAAGCTCATTTTTTAACACTCAAGGAACTTGTTAGCTTGGCCAGCATTTTTGCCACTCCCTGAAATTTTGTAAACCTCTGTGTCTACCCTGTACATCCCCTTCACAATTTTGAGTTCTGATGAAGAGTCGCCAGGCTTGAAATGTTAACTCTGCTTTCTTCCTATAGATGCTGCCAGACCTGCTGAGCTTCTCCAGCAATTTCTGTTTTTGTTTCAGATTTCCAGCATCCACAGTTCTTTGTTTTATTTAACCCTTCAGGGTCATGTGAGTTTCAATGAGAACACTTCTCATTCTTCTAAACTCCGGAGATTGTAGCACTAAATTATTTAATCTTTCATGGCCATAGGACGATCTTATCATACCATGAGACCCAAGTAGTAAACCTTCACTGTACCATCTCCACAGAAATTATCCTTGCCTAACAAAAAACAGTGCGAGATGTCCCTGGTTTAGTCTGACATAAGACCTATACAAATGTAATGAAGCTTCCTTATTATTTTAGACAAATGCTGTCCTCCATCCCAGCCAACTGGATCTACACTTTCACAATCTTCACAACCATCACTGTCCCCTCTAATCTGGCGCAGCCTACTCAAGGAACAGAAGCAGCGAGAGCTCTTTCAATGTGAGAGTTGGTTTAGTTGCTTTTATGGGTGAGAATATTTTTGGGCTGAGGGTTTGATAAATAGGTACAATTGGTCACAGAGACTTAGACATATTATTGTCAATTGAGGGGAACTGACTTAGTCATAGAGTCATAGAGATGTCCAGCACAGAAACAGACCCTTCAGTCCAACTCACTCAAGCTGACCAGATGTCCTAAATTAATCTCATCCCATTTGCCAGCATTTGGCTTACATCCCTCCAAATCCTTCCTATTTATACACCCATCCAGATGCCTTTTAAATGTTGTAGTTATACCAGCCTCCACCACTTCATCTGCCAATTTATTGCAAACATGCACCACCCTCCGCATGAAAATGTTGCCCCTTAGGTCCCTTTTAAATCTTTCCATTCTGACTTTAAACCTATGTCCTCTAGTTTTGGACACCCCTATCCTGGGAAAAAGACCTTGACTATTCACGCTATCCATGCCCCTCATGATTTTATAAACCCCTATAACGTTACCCCTCAACCTCTGACACTCTGGAGTAAATAGCCCCAGCCTATTCCATCTCTTCCTATAGCTGAAACCCTCCTATCCTAGCAACATCCTTGTAAATCTTTTCTGAACCCTATCAAGTTCAACACAGAATTGAACACAGTATTCCAAAAGTGATCTAACCAATGTCCTCTATAACTACAAGACATCCCAACTCCTATACTCAATGCACTGACCAATAAAGGCAAGCGTACCACCCTGTACTCCACTTTCAAGGAACTATGAGCCTGCATTCTAAGGTCCACTTTTTTGGTAACACACTCCAGGACCTTACCATTAAGTGTATAAGTCCTGTCCTGATTCACCTTTCCAAAATGTAACACCTCACATTTATGTAAATTAAACTCCATCTGCCACTCCTCGGCCCATCTGATCAAGGTCTTGTGCACTGTCCACTCGACCACCAATTTGGGTGTCATCTGCAAATTTACTAACCATACCTCCTATGTTCACATCCAAATCATTTATATGGATGAATTGTGTCCAAAATTCCATAATCCTTTAAGCCACAAGAATGGGTTTTCCACAAACAATGGGAGAATCTGGTTTGCAAAAGAGACACTCCTTGTAGTGGTGGTTTGGAGTTACACTGTCAGAAGAGCTGCTTTCTGATAAGCTGTTCAAGTCAACCTGTTTACCTGTTCAGTTGGATGTAAAAGATCCCTGACACTCATTTAATGAAATGTAATGGAATTCTTCTAATGACCCATCAGACGTTATTAGAAAGTGAACAAATAAAAGTAAATCTATCTCATTGCTATTTGTAGGAGCTTTCTGTGTGCAAATTGATGGCTGCATTTGCTACATCAGTGAATTAATTTTGAATGTCTTGGGACCTCTGTAAATGTGATACAATCAAAAGCAGAAATTGCTGGGAAAACTCAGCAGGAGTAGCAGCATATTTGGAGAGAAAGCAGAGTTAAAATTTTCAGTCCAGTGACACTGTACAAATACAAACATTTGGACTGAAATTTGAGTGAGAGGCAGTGACCTCCACTCCTCTCCCCACCATCCTACCTAAAAGTCTGCTGTGAGGATGCCTCCAGATTTCTGGCCAACTTTGTATTTTATGGCCATTGGGCCATTAATTGTCTTGCATGGGCTCTTTGGAGAGGAAGTCCTGCCTTCAATAGCTGCCAAGCAACCAATCAAATGGCTGGCAGGTCTCTTCTCCCCAGCAGCGCCACCAGGTGCAGTGGCCATTCATGGGATTTCAAGCAATCCATGTAGATGAAGAATCATGGAGCTTGGGCACTCATGTTAGTCGTAGAGTTCCCCCAGGGCTAAGACAGCAGACCCAACAATGGATTGAGTGTCTGGAATCAACTGGACAGAGGGGACGAGAAATGCATGGACTGCCTACTTTGTGGTGAAGCCTATGATGGACACAGGGTGCCACTGTCTAAGCACAGCCATGATGCTATTGGGTTTTGCCTGGCAACCTCAGCTCTTGGTACAGGCTTTCCCCAATGTAGAAAACATCCCAGTGGCAGTGGGAGTAAGTCCTTAAGTTGTCATTAGTTAACTTCCAACAGGCATAGGAGGTAAGACACATCCCCTCTCCCCTACTGTGGTGCTGACACTTGGTACTAGCCCAACCTGGACAGGAAACTTCCCAGCAGCAGCCATTCAAAGGTCACTCCAAGCCCAAAATTGGCCTGCAGTTAAACAAGCCTCCTGACTCCTGACTCCTGATTCCTCTTCAACCAGAGGTAAAATGGGAGGAAGGGAGTGGGCAGATAATTGGCATAGCATCACTTTTATGGTGCCCAGTTTTACATCGTCCAATTGGCCTGCCAACCTGCCCCAGAAGCGAGCATAGAATTCAGTTGTTAGTTCCCTTTAACCGAAGAATAGAAGTAAATCAGAACTCTGGCATATCAGACATCATGGTGAATCCACCATTGCAAAATATCAAATAATATGTATCAAAAGCTGTGACATATAATCATTATGGCATGATTTGTATCGGACAACGTGGTATATCAAAGAAGATGGGACATCAAAGATGGTCATCAATAACTGTTACATATCAGAAACAATTTTTTGACATAGAAAAGGGATACATCAGTAACAATGTTGTAAGTAGAGATTCTCATTTAAGATCACAAAATGATTAAACCATAATTGTCCTTGCACTCTGTACAATAACTCTGAGCATATAGATAATGTGTAGAGACAGTGAACAAGCAGTAATAACAATAAGATGGTATGTTACATCGTTTGAAATTTGGAAACAGTCGGGTATGATGTAATGTGCTCTGCTGACCTCACTCAAGAATACAATTCTTAAAGTTATTTAGTGATAGACTATATCATGAAAAGTTTGAGGATAAACAGTAGTTTGCATTTTCTCTTTTGAGCTGCGCTCTGAACAGGTTGCATTGACAAAATCATGAAGTGATTGGCTACATTTGTTTTCACGGTGATTATGCTAACAGTG
Organism: Rhincodon typus; assembly: GCF_021869965.1. Lineage (NCBI taxonomy): Eukaryota > Metazoa > Chordata > Chondrichthyes > Orectolobiformes > Rhincodontidae > Rhincodon > Rhincodon typus. The sequence goes on along the minus strand of NC_063365.1, from coordinate 3,334,478 downwards.
CTGAATAAAGTAGGTTGTGAGTCGATCTTCCATCTGCCAGACAAAAGATTTTAATCATTAATCCATGAGCAGCCACCAAACATCAGTGAATTGCAAATTACAGACGTTTTACTGTCTCCAGCATTTCACATTCTCACTACTTCTGTCACTCATTGGTTTATATGCAGCTTTCATTACACCCATCACTTGCCTTTCCACAGTCATACACATTTGCCTCCGTAATTTTGTTGCTTGCTCTCCTTGAGGCACCTTCTTCCCTGGATCATTTCATGGCACTGAAACTGTGAAGAGCTCTGTCCAAGTGACTCTACATGAGTGAACTTAAACTATGAACTTCAATGTGCGATTCCACCATCCAAGTGGAAAACAAACCACAGCCAAGTCCAATCCTACAGTTATCTGATCGCCGTATTTAAATGGATTCCAGGGGATGTTTTAGATCACAATCAGAATTAGTAAAGTATAGCTTTAGTAAAGTATATTAAATTTTAGCCTGAGTGCAGCAGATGTGGTGCTGGGTATATTCAATAGTGAATTCAGTCCATTTGATGCTGGGCAGTTTGAAATTCAGGCAGAATGACTGTTTTCTGGACTAGGTGTGTTGAATGGTGAAATGGTTGAGGTAGATGGTAGACTGAGCGTGTTGGATAATGGATTGGATGTATTTGATCATGGATTAGTGAGTTGGATGGTAGAGTGGGAATGTTCAATTGTCGACTGGGTGAGGTAGATGGTGTTCTGGGTATAATGGATGGTGGACTTGGTCTGTTGGATCGTGGACTGAGTGTGCTGGATAGTGGATTGGGATATGGGATGGTGGACCTGAATGACTTGGAAAGTGGACTGAGAGTTGGATAGTGAACTGGGTGTGTTTGATGATGGACTGGATAAGTTGGATCGTGGGCTAGGTGTGTTGGATAGTGGACTGAGGGAGTTGGATGGTGGACTGGGTGT
>NC_063365.1:3333150-3333514 GCF_021869965.1 Rhincodon typus | reverse complement strand
TAGTGGACTGAGGGAGTTGGATGGTGGACTGGGTGTGTTGGATAGTGAACTGGGTGTGTTGGATGGTGGACTGGATGTGTTGGATAGTGAACTGGGTGTGTTGGATAGTGGACTGTGTGTGTTGGATAGTGAACTGGGTGTGTTGGATAGTAAACTGGATGTGTTGGATAGTAGACTGAGGGAGTTGGATAGTGGACTGTGTGTGTTGGATAGTGAACAGGGTGTGTTGGATGGTGGACTGGGTGTGTTGGATAGTAGACTGAGGGAGTTGGATGATGGACTGGGTGTGTTGGATGGTGGACTGGGTGTGTTGGATGGTGGACTGGGGGAGTTGGATCGTGAACTAGTTGTGGGGGATGTGGAC
>NC_063365.1:3281667-3333140 GCF_021869965.1 Rhincodon typus | reverse complement strand
TGGATAGTGGACTGGGTGTGTTGGATAGTGGACTGGGGGAGTTGGATGGTGGACTGGGTGTGTTGGATAGTGAACTGGGTGTGTTGGATAGTAAACTGGGTATGTTGGATGGTGGACTGGGTGTGTTGGATAGTGGCTAGGTGTGTTGGATAGCGGACTGGGTGTGTTGAAACATGAAATGGGTGAATTGAATGGTGGACTGGCTCTGTTAGAGAACTGGAGGAATGGGTTTCTCTGCTGAACAGTCATCAGAACACAACAGCTTCCTAAACCAATAGAATCTATAAATGAGATGGGAAATTTCCTTCTTCGCAATGCAACCTCTTCCCAGAATTATTAAAAATGGCACTTAATGTATATTTGCAAAAGGAATCTAGTCCTGTGTTACTTCTAACGTGACTGTATCATTATCATCACATCTTTCTATTTATTGATGTGAACCTGAGTGATAATGTTAACCTCAGCTAATAATATGCAGTCACTTAGTCGGGAAAAATATATTTTACATAAAACCTATCAGAAAAAATAGAGCCATGCGTCCATTATTTGGCTGCCAAAAATAACAATACCTTACATGCTACAAAATCTCATAAGATATTGGGAGCTTACCTGGACAATGCAGTTCTAGAATGACAATGATGAACATCAAACTCTCCCATTTACCAACGCATTGCCTTGCAAAGGCAGTATTCACAAAATGAAAAGCCATTACTGATTATATTTAAACTTTATTGTTGCATTGTAAAAAATTGATTAATAGAAAGATGTGCTTACCCAGCAAAATTTGGAAGCTATAAAGGAGAGAACCAGAAGGGGAGCTTCAAATCCTATCTGCACCTGATAATTCAGTCCTATCTTACACTTTGACAAAAAACACTAAAGAACTTTAAAAAAAGCAGAAATGTTACAATTTATTGGTGAGAATATTTGTATAATCAGATCAATTGAAACTAAGTGACTTTGAGCTTACAGCAGAAGGCTGCATCTGAAATGAAAAGGAGAGGGAGGGAAGAGATAGGTTAAAAAGAAAGGGCAATATGACTAAGATAACAAGGTATAGAGCTGGATGAACACAGCAAGCCAAGCAGCATCAGAGGAGCAGGAAAGCTGACGTTTCGGGCCTAGACCCTTCTTCAGAAATGGGGAAGGGGAAGGGGATTCTGAAATAAATAGGGAGAGAGGGGGAGGTGGATAGAAGATGGATAAAGAAGAAGATAGGTGGAGAGGAAACAGACAGGTGAAAGAGGCAGGGGTGGAGCCAGTAAAGGTGAGTGTAGGTGGGGAGTTACGGAGGGGATAAGTCAATCCAGGGAGAACGGATAGGTCAAGGGGGCGGGATGAGGCTAGTAGGTAGGCGATGAGGGTGGGGCTTGAGGTGGGAGGTGGGGATAGGTGGGAGGAAGAGCAGGTTAGGGAGGTGGGGACGAGCTGGACTGGTTTTGGGATGCGGTCGGGGACGGGGAGATTTTGAAGCTTGTGAAGTCCACATTGATACCATTGGGCTGCAGGGTTCCCAAGTGAAATATGAGGTGCTGTTCCTGCAACCTTCGGGTGGCATCGTTGTGGCACTAGAGGAGGCCCAGGATGGACATGTCGTCTAAGGAGTGGGAAGGGGAGTTGAAATGGTTCGTGACTGGGAAGTGCAGTTGTTTGTTGCGAACCGAGCGTAGGTGTTCCACAAAGCGGTCCCCAAGCCTCCGCTTGCTTTCCCCAATGTAGAGGAGGCCACATCTGGAACAGTGGATACAATATACCACATTAGCAGATGTGCAGGTGAACATCTGCTGGATGTGGAAGGTCTTCTTAGGCCCTGGGATGGGGGTGAGGGGGGAGGTTTAGGGGCAGGTGTAGCACTTCCTGCGGTTGCAGGGAAAAGTGCCGGGTGTGGTGGGACTGGAGGGGAGTGTGGAACAGACAAGGGAATCATGGAGAGAGTGGTACCTCCGGAAGGCAGATAAGGGTGGGGAGGGAAAAATGTGTTTGGGGGTGGGGTCGGATTGCAGATGGCGGAAGTGTCGGAGGATAATGCGTTGGATCCGAACGTTGGCGGGGTGGTATGTAAGGACGAGGGGGATTCTGTTTTGGTTGTTATTGCAGGGAGGAGGTGTGAGGGATGAGTTGCGGGAAATGCAGGAGACATGTTCGAGGGCGTTCTCGACCACTGAGGGGGGGAAGTTGCGGTCCTTGAAAAATGAAGACATCTGAGATGTTTGGGAGTGGAATGCTTCATCCTGGGAGCAGATGCAGCGGAGGCGAAGGAATTGGGAATAGGGGATGGCATTTTTGCAGGAAGGTGGGTGGGAGGAGGTGTACTCTAGGTAGCTGTGGGAGTCGGTAGGCTTGAAATGGATATCGGTTTCCAGATGGTTGCCAGAGATGGAAACAGGGAGGTCCAGACAGGAGAGAGAGGTATCAGAGATGGTCCACATGAACTTAAAGTTGGGGTGAAGGCGTTAGTGAGTGGATGAACTGTTTGAGCTCCTCCTGGGAGCACGAGGCAGCGCCGATACAGTCATTGATGTAACGAGGAAGCGGTGGGGTTTAGGGCCAATGTAGCTACAGAAGAGGGATTGTTCCACGAAACCTACAAAGAGGCAGGCATAGCTTGGGCCCATGCGGGTACCCATGGCCACCCCCTTTGTCTGTAGGAACTGGGAGGAGTTGAAAGAGAAGTTGTTCAGGGTGAGTACGAGTTCAGCTAAGCGGATGAGGGTGTCGGTGGAGGGGGACTGGTCGGGCCTGCGGGACAGGAAGAAGCGGAGGGCCTTTAGGCCATCTGCATGGGGAATGCAAGTGTATAGGGATTGGACGTCCATGGTAAAGATGAGGTGTTGGGGACCAGTGAATCAGAAGTTTTGGAGGAGGTGGAGGGCCTGGGTGGTGTCACGAATGTAGGTGGGGAGTTGCTGGACCAAGGGGGAGAAAGTGGAGTCAAGACAAGTGGAGATAAGTTCGGTGGGGCAGGAGCAGGCGGAGACAATGGGTCGACCAGGGCAGTCAGGTTTGTGGATTTTGGGAAGGGGATAGAAACAGGTGGTACAGGGTTGGGGAACGATGAGGTTGGAGGCTGTGGGCAGAAGGTCACCTGAAGTGATGAGGTTGTGGATGGTGTGGGAGATGATGTTTTGGTTGTCGGGGGTGGGGTCATGATCAAGGGGGCAGAAGGAGGAGGTGTCAGAGAGCTGGCGTCTGGCCTTGGCGATGTAGAGGTCACTGCGCCATGCTGCAACTGCGCCTTCCTTGTCCGCAGGTTTTATGGTGAGGTTGGGATTGGAGCGGAGGGAGCAGAGGGCTGCACATTCTGTGGGGGAGAGGTTGGAGTGGGTGAGAGGAGTGAAGAGGTTGAGGCAATTGATCTGTGGGGGAGAGGCAATGTGACTAATCTTATTTCTTGACAAATCTGCATAAGTGACAACAGTCCCTTGATTTGAGGATGATATTCAGTCTGTGCCCATTGATGTCTGCCATGGTTCTTCATGTACCTGAAAACAAAAACACTGGTCTTTGGGCACATCGGAAAGGGTTTGGGCACATGCCCCACTCTGGAGAGTGGATTCCAGAATGCAGGATTTTCTCCTCTTTCTTCCTGTATTTGCTGCTGGTCTGCCTTATCACTGAGTCTTTTGAACTAGAACTGTAATGTAGCTTGATTGGCAAGTTGTTACTGTTCTAAATGATTGGTAGCAAACTTCTCCTAGTTGTTTGTGTCAATGTTGCCAACCTTCATGAAGAGCTTCAGAGTTACCTGGACTTGTGCATTAAAAATCAGAAAGAATTTTTATCCCTGATCATTATCCAACCACCCTCCACGGAATGTTTGGCTAACACCTTTTTAACATAGACTATCAACGTACCGCACTTAGCTCCTTCTTAGATGATCAATTGTGAATGGCAAAGTCTTTTTAAAGTTATGCACCATATCTAATTCTGAAATGATATGAAATAGACATGAAATAAATTACAAGTATTTTTTTTCTGCGATGTTCCTAACAGTAGAGCTGACAAAGTAAATTGACGGGCATTTCTGGCTAAGTTTGCAAATTTGTTAACGCATCATTCCGTGAGAGGTTACAGAGGAGATGGATACATTTTTTTTGTGTAATACATTGACAGCAGCTTGTATTGCTTCTTGTGGTCTGCCTTCCACCGGACTTTGTGATCTTCCCCCAGAGGCAGAAAGGAAGCACTAAACAAAGACTCAGTGCCATTAACAATATGTAAGCATACAACAGATTATACTCTGTACAAGATGCCAAGGGGAACAAAGGCAAGTATTTGTGATGGTTTGAATAGGAGCAACCCTTTCCCATATTGCAGACATACGACTGGAAGCTGCTTCCTATCTGACCTCAGGAAAGCAGCTGGGTCCTAATGCCTGAGGTGGCCTCTTTGCAAACTATAAAGCTGAGCCCAGATCAGTGAATTCCCAAACCCCGCAACACAAGGTAGTGGACTCTTACAGAAGAAAAGCTGCATCATTTCCTCAAAACAGGGGAACATCGACTCTTGCAGGAAATTTCTGATAGTTGTTTTATGGAAAGGGTTAATGGATATCCCAGTGTCAACATTCAAAAGGCTAAGAATGTACTTAAGTATCAGTTACCGCACCCTGACAACGAATACAGTAGCATCCCTTTAAAGGTTAATGAAATAGCATGTGTTCAAATGCATCAGACAACAATCTTTCTCTTGCATTAGTGTGAAAGGTGTGGATGAGGGGATCATCCATCTTACCTGGGCAACTTGAGTCACAGTCCTCTTTCTTACTGACTCTGTAACTTTTATACAGATCAAGGAGAAGATGTGACATTTGAGGTAGCAACAGCTCACTCCTCATGCATTGCTATCGTGTTGCATGAAAAACATGTTTGTGTTTTTGCTAGCTGCTAGTTTCCCTAATTTAGAGTTTTATTCCCTCCTATTGCTGAACACTCAGTGTTAAACCCTGACAATCCTGAACTCAATATCACACATTAAACTATATCTGAACCTAATTATCCTCACAATGAAACCATAAGACATAGGAGCAAAAGAAAGCCATTCACTCAATCAAGTCTGCTCTGCCATTCAGTGAAATCTTGTCTGATCTGATAATCTTCAACTCCACTTTCCTACCTTTTCCTCATAGCCCTTGATTTCCTTGCTGATCAAAACGCAGTCCATCTCAACCTTGAATATATGCAATGACCCAATCTCGACAAACCCCTGTGGTAAAGAATTCCACAGATTCACTACCTCCTGCAAAAACAGATTCCTCCTCATCTCTATCTTAAATGTGCAGCCCCTTATTTTGAGATTGTATCCTCTGGCTTTAGACTGTCTCACAAAAGGAAGCGATGCCTCCATGTTTACCCTGTCAAGATCTTGTATGTTTCAATAAGGCCATGTCTGAAAATTGAAGATATCCCAGCTACTGTTGAATTTAAATTGAGGCTAGCATGTATTATTAATTCCTAATTGCCTGAAGGGTAATTAAGAATTGTAGCTTTGGAGTCATATGAAGGTCAGGCAAGGACAGCAGATTTCCTTCAATGAAGGGCATTAGTGAATCAGATGGGTTTTTAATTGGCAATCAATAGTTTTCCAGATTTTTATTGAATTCAAATTTCATCATCTGCCACAATGGGATTTGTATTGATGCATCCAGGACATGAGCCTAGGAACCCATGCCATTACACCACCATCTTCCCTGATGCAGCTCTATACATGCATTGAGAGATGCAGCAGAAAGGTAAATGCCAACTGCCATGGAAAGTTGATGGAACCTGCACCATATGAATTAATCATTTCCATAACTGAACAGGTTTACTGAGCAGAGTTTAAGAATCATATTTGCAGGTTATTTGTACCATGTTAGAAAATGTTCATTCAAAATATAACACCAAACCGGTCATCTGTCATATATATGTATACAGCTTGTAGGCAAACTCTTTGACCGGAATGGCATTGCAGCTGAGCCCAACACTTTACATCCAACATTCTCCAGCAGTGGGTCATTGTACCACCAACTTTTCTCCCAATAAAATGGTGCACTGAGGCCATTTGTAGCACCCAAGCAATTACCTGATATAAGTCTATCTGCTCAGATTGTACTCGGTTACAAATTTTCCATTTGGGAGTCTAGTGCTCTGGATCCCTTGAAAGATAGTTCTCTTAATAACTTAAACTAGCATTTTAGAGAGAATATCTTCAGTATTATTAGACAGTCATTGAGTGTATGTTCATGGTGAATTTGGAAACATATATCAGATGGGCAGACAATTTGGACACAGCATTAAATGTCCAAAGCACAAAAGTGAAATTGTCAGGCACTTATTATGACCTCCAAAGAGTCCAGTTTAAAGAGAAATTTGAACTTGCAGTATTAGAGTCATAGAGTCATATAGCACAGAAACGGACCTTTTGGTCTACCAGTCCATGCTGAACATAATCTCAAACTAAACAAGTCCCACTTGTCTGCTCCTGGTCCATATTATTCCAAACCTTTCCTCTTCATGTATCCATCCAAATGACTATTAAACATTGTAATTGTACCCACACCCACCACTTCCTTAGGAAGTTCAGTCCACATGCAAACCACCCTCTGTGTAAAAAAGTTGCCCCTTATGTCTTTTTTAAATCGCTCTCCTCTCAGGTTCAAAATATGATCCCTAGTTTTGAAATTCCCCATCCTAGGGAAAAGACACTTACCATTCACCCTATTGATTTATAACCTCTATAAAGTCACCCCTCAACCTCTTACCGTCCAGTGCAAAAAATCCCAACCTATTCATCCTTTCTTTATAACTCGAAACACTCTATTCGGTGAAAAGGTAACATGTCAAGATTTCACATTTTAAAAGATGTTTTACTGTAACACTGACTAAAAACTGATCACTATTTATTAAATGTTATTTTCCTTTCAGAGGCAATTTATAATTAAAACAACAACACAGAGGTCACCCCTTTCTACTGTTACTGGCGACCAGAAAGGTCAATTTTGTTATGTTTCTCAATCTCTTAAGTAGCCTTTCCCTTGTCTTCCAACTAATCCAAAGTTCCCATGATTTTTAACTTCTGTTATTTTCCTTTCCCAGTACCTTCGTGGTGACCCTCCATGTAGCTTCAGCTAGATAAAACATCCATATTTCACGTTATGAATGGTAAATTCAGGATTTTCTCTGCATAAGGTGCAGGCCTGCTCCACCTGTAACTTTTGCCCTCTTTTCAATTCCATGCAAATCTCCTTTCTTTCTGAATGATTCCAGAATTTTTAGGAAAACTTGTAAGGTGATTTCAAAATAGCTTCTTTTATCCTTCCCTCCACAGCAATACTAAATACACTAGGTATTAATCTAAGTAGAAATAGCAATCCATTACTTCCAATTGCCACATCTTTTCAGCTTAGAATCAAAGCATCAGGTTTCATCAAAACTGTTTATGACTTGATGCTGATCACATTTTTCTAGATTTCAAGAGGCTTGGAGTCTTCTCATTGTGACTTAGAAACAACAATCCTTGTCTCAGGTGTTCACGTATGGCGCAGCTCTTTCTATGACACAATGTGATGCCTCTGTTGCTGTACCAACAAACAACTCCTTAAAAATATTAATCATGTACCTCATACTTGTAGCACAATGAATGAAATGCATTTGTGTAGTCTGATTTTAGGATAAACAAATTCCTCAACCTAATCTATGAAGGACAGGTTGGTTCTCTGGAAGACCCCAGTGAAACTGAAATACCATACTTTGAAAACACTCTTTCTAACTTCTTCTGTGTCTTTTAAAACTATCGAGTGCTGTGGGTCCATCAAATGACTCAGACAGCAGTGATGCTTGAACGTAAAGTCAACATGCTTCAAAGAAGTGAAGACTCTGTGGTGCAATACATCTGAATCTTAAATAAGTCTAAAGTTATCTCCATGATCTCACTAGGGAGACAATTCCATTCTATCCCAGAAATTTTTCCTAATATTAGAACCAAATTGTCCTTTCACAATTTAAACCTCCTGTTCTGTCTTCTGATAATTCAATTTGCAAGATCAAAGATTTATTTTGTGATTCATCTCTCCTGTGTTCCAATGGCAGTCATAGTGTCTTGGCTATCGAAGTTGGCCATGATACTTGACATAAATTGACATCTAGGCATTCATATCATTTTCTGTCTTCCACTCTTTCAATATAATTATAAATCAATATTGTTCTACTTTGTTTATTGGTGATCCAATGATCGGGTACACTAGATGCCAAGTCTACTAGCAGCCCAGATCTTTCTCAATGTCACTCTCCTCCAATTCCACACTTCTTACAGATCATAAATTTCTCTTTCAAATTGCATATGACTTATATTTGTTTGTGTTAGATTGCACCTGGCACAGTCGCATTGGTTATTAGATTTTAATTAACTTTTTGAAGTGTTTGGCTTCTGTCTTGAACTTCACTGCTCCCATTCCACTTACGCACCATCTAAAGTTTAGTCAAATTGCAATCAAGTTTTCAGTACAAGTTATTAATGTAGATTAGGCACTGTAGGGGCTCAAGCATTAACCCAAGAATCCACTCCTCAACCTCGACGGAAGACAAGCAACTTGTGACATTGTTTTCACCTCTCAAGTTCTGCTCTAAAAAGTGGGATAAAGAAAAGGCTCTTGAAGAATATTAAACTCAGCACAATGAGGCAAGTGGTGTTTTCAAATCAATTAAGTGCCTCAATAGGAAACGTCAGGTCTGTTCCCTTCCTTGAGACAGAAGATTGATGGAACTAAAAAGGGAGAGGAATTTTCATTTAATTATCAGGAAGACATGTTTAAATTACTTAGCTGCAGTGATGAGCTGAATTTGATTTCATGCAACAAATGAGACAAGTCAATGCTAAGTAAATGCAAATAACTTGTTTTCAACTTTAGTAAGCATTTACAGGTCTTGGAACTTGCAACCTGAAAGACCTGTGGTGCTTTCAGAGTGCCTGCATTTGTTTACACAGCACCATGGCCTAGGGCAAGTTAGTGTTTCCATAATGGCACCACTGGGATACAAAGTAGGCTTCATGTCATGTTTTTTCCATAACCTCAAACATCTGTCCCCGGCTACCATGCTGTCAGCAAAGGTTAACACGATATATAAATGTTTCTTGAGACAACTTAACATTATCATAGCTATTGAGTTACAATGACACAGTGTAGAATGGTGATGTTATATTCCGGTCCTTCAGACACTGCTCAGTGCTCTCGGCATGAGGCTGCTAACCCCAGTAATAATGTTTGTTAAAAAAAACACTATAAAAGAAAAAAAATATGTTGCAAGGTCGTAACACGTCGAAGGGTTCAAATGACATCTCATAAGTGACTGCAAAGCCTGGGAATTTAATCAAAGTTGTCGCAGTGCCTTGAGTCAATGGATATGTGTTACTTTAAACTGCAATATATTTACATATTAAAGGGAAATGGTCTGCAGGCTTGGAAGAGCCAGAACTATTGAAGGTCAGAGATAAACTTGCATTGACAAACTAAAATAGCGCCGAAATAGAAATAAGGAATGCAGCACGTAACTCAAATTAACATGACAGGGGCTTTAGTTCGTCTGATGCTACAAAATAAGCTGCATCATGAAATAAATAACAACTTAGGTTGCAAAGTAAAAACATGCTCTGTATGTTAATCATCAGGTCCTGCATATATTAAAAGGGACCAGTAGCCTCAGCATATTTTGCAGTACATTTTATTGGAAACATTAGATGCTGGAAATATCAAACACTAGATATTTTAGTAAATACCGGAGGTATTTGTCCGGAGGACAACCAGATATTTTACTTATTAGAAGGAATATCAGGCATGTTATATATTATGCACTTTATGTATTGTAAAGGCTACCGGGCTCTGTGTATTCAATATTTTATTCACTGGAGTAAATATCAGACTCTCTATATATTATAGAACATATTATGCCCCACATGTACTTTGGTGGATGCTAAACCCTGCTATATATAATATCAGACCTTGGATAAGGAATATTAAACTCTGTGTATATTATTAGTTAAATCAAACGCTGTTATTAAAGGAATATCAGACACAATTTATTTTATTGCTTATCATATAGAGTGTATATTGTGACTAAGGTAGCCTTTTGTATCAGATAAAAGATATTCTAAGCTTTATGCATAAAGATATCAGTCCTTTTATTTGTGAGTGATAAAGGCTATCCAATGCTGTAGATATGAGATACAATATATAATATTTAGTATACTAAGGTGGTTGTTTTTGGCTGGTACAGATTGGATGGGCCAAAGTGCCTTTTTCTGTGCTATAGACCTCTATGACTCTAATATTGGATATCACTTATGGAGCTAGCATCATTGTGTACTGCACTCAGAGGTACCAGGTCTTGGGTTTGTGTGCAACACACAACCCCACAACAATTTTTTCATTCAGGCCCCAATCCCTAAAAGTGATTGCCATTGCAATGTTAGCATTAGTCCATAACATGGAGTCTGTCTCATCAATGGGCTTTTGACACCTAGTTTAGAAGCGTGAAATGAGTCCAAGGATCTAAGAACAAGTCTCACCATTCAGGCAAGGGATTTATGCTGAATATCACCCTCCAGTTTACACTACCTCAAGAGGGCAAAACCAGTTGCCATCCAATTTCTAGGTTTAGTTTATATGTTTTAGATTTTCACAATTATTCTTTTGTCATCACCTGGTGTTATTGCCTGATCATCATTTTTATGCCAGTTTGCCAAATCTTTCTTCATAGGATAGTCTCAGCATCCTAGGGAATATTCGTTGCTCTATGACAATGAGATAAGGAGACAAAAACCCCGCACAGTAATCCAGGAACAGACTAACCAAGCTTCTTAACAATTGAAGCAAGACTTCACTGCTCCTGTGCTCGAATACTCCTGTGATAAAACCTAACATTCTGTTGGCTAACATTCTGTTCACCTTCCTAATAGCTCGCTGCACCTGCATGTTCGTCTTCAGTGACATACTGGCAAGAACACCTCAGTCCCTTTGCATATCTACACTTCCTAACCTCTAACCATTCAGCCCATCATCTCACTCCATTTTTTGAAAGAGCTACTCCATTAATCCTACTCGTTTATTTGTTCCCAATAACTCGGCAAATAGCTTTCTCAAGTTTGAATCCAATTTCCTTTGGATATTGTCATTGAATCTGTTTCTGGCAACATTTCTTGCAGTGTGTGTTAAAATTTAACAGCTCACTGTGGGCGACATGGTAGCCTAGTGCTTAGTACTGCTGCCTCACAGCACCAGGGATGCAAGTTTGATTCCAGCCTCGGGTGACTGTCTGTGTGGAGTTTCCTTCCACAGTCCAAGGATGAGCAGGTTAAATGGATTGGCCACACTAAGTTGCCCCATAGGGTCCAGGGATGTGCAGGTTAGGTGGATTAGCGATGGGAAAGATGAGTTGACTGGGTGGGATGCTCTTTGGAGGGTCAGTGTAGATTTGATAGGCTGAATGGCCTGCTTTTACACTGTAAGGATTCTATAATTCACTGCGTTAAATAGATTCTCACCCCTACTCTGAATCTATTGCCATCATTTGGGTGGAGGTAGCTTTTACTAGGGGACATAGTTTTAAAGTGAAAGGAGGTAGATATCGGGGAGACATCAGAGGTAGGTTCTTTACTCAGAGAGCGGTAGGGGTGTGGAATGCATTACCGGAGAGGGTAGTGGAGTCAGCCTCATGAGGGGCATTTGAGCAGCTATTAGATAAGCATATGGATGATAGTATAAGGTAGTGGTGGAGGTTAGATAGACCTTAGGTTTCAGGTAAAAGTTCAGCACAACATCGTGGGCCGAAGGGCCTGTACTGTGCTGTACTGTTCTATGTTCTATGTTCTATTTCAAAGCTGTACCCACTGATGAGCAACCCTCTGACTCGTGGAAATAATTTCTCCTAATTTATTCATCAAAACCAGTTATAATTTTGATCAAAATTTATCCTTAATTCCATCTGCCATAAGCCAATAATACAAAGAAGTGATAGGGCATTTGATATATATATGTATAGAAAGATACATATATATCCTACTGGATTTCCTGTTAAGCATTGAGTGGTAGTGTCACTTACTGCTGGCCGCTCACAGCACAGACACTGTGCTTTCAGCATCATTACAGAGCAGACAGCCTTACTCAACCAGAGACATCGGTAGTGAAAAATGTGTGTTATCTTTTAAGACAGTAACCTTAAGAGTGCACTGTCAAAACTCACACATGAATAATGACCACTTGAGCATGGTACTAAAGGCTGACTACTACTCTAAGAAAGAGTCTTGTCTTTTAGCAGGGACAAAGATGCAAAGCAGATCAAGTGGGCACTATAACTAGTCTCCTTGAACCCAGGTTAAGGACTCAAAGCTCATCAAATCCAAGCAGTGCAAAATAACAATCAACAAAGCTCTTAGAACAGTAAATGCTACAACCAAATTGATGCTAGAGGAAATCAGGAGTAAATTGTATTGGGGTTGGTGCAAGGCAGTAGGTCCCTGATGAAATTCTCTGCCACATTCCCAATATATTCCTGTCTTGACCATTTTACTTCAAACATGACAATGCTATCCAACCAACAGAACATGGGCATCAGTTAAAGGGTAATGTCTGGCCCGGAACTGTCATTGGGATGTACATACAATTTTAACAACTACATTACTAGGGTTTCTTCACAGCAAGGATCCAGGCCACAAGAGACCCAGGGAAGTGTTGCTATATATATTTACAAAGGATCATTGTGGGCCAGCAGGAGTTGAAGTATGCTTGGTCAAGAATTTATACAGGTTTCTTAGTTGGTAAGTGAATTGAACAAATTAAACATAGAATCCATACAGTGCATATAGAGACCATTTGGCCCATCAAGTCTGTACTGACCCTCCCACCCTATCCCCATAACACCACACTTACGATAGTTAACCCATCTAGCCTGCATACTATGGTGGACTGTGGAAGGAAATTGGAGCACTTGGTAGAAAACCACACTCCACACAGACACCCAATGCTAGATTCACACTCAGGTCCCCGATGCTGTCGGGCAGCAGTGTTAACCACTGTGCCACCCTATTAATGCTGATTATAACTTTTAGGTGAACTGTAGAAATTGATTAAGGGGCCAGAGATTTGAATTTACTTCGCACAAAGGTGATTAAGTGCTTGGGACATATGGTTGAAGTGTATTAAGGTGGAAAGCCCCAGAATTACTTGAGCACCATTGCTGTAGCAATAGAGGAGATTTAGGCTTTTTCTGCATGGATAAGTTGAAGTGTTCCCAATTTTCTTCTTTATCCAAGAGTTTTTAGTGATCTTGAGTTTGTTATGATAGTGATAAATATGTGTTGTTAATTTACAAATTCCATCACCTGATTGTTATATGTGAGACCCGGCCTAAATTAATTTCAAAAGGACAAATACTGATCTAACATGGCTGCCATGATCATAGCACAATGAATTTAGGTATGTCCAGGAGACCCATGTGGAATAAACAAAACAGTCTGCACTAAAATGACCATTTTGTCTAAAACTATCTAAACCAGACAACTGAGAGAGTGTGGAGAAAATCATATTTCTGATTTCAATTCACCTGATAATTGTATGATAATTTCACATTTTTGGGGATGAAATGCTCTATTGCCAGTTAGCCAGATTGGAAAGGCAAGGCAACCAGGCTTGGGAATATACAAACAAACCATATTTCAGTATCCGTTTTTTAGTGCAGAGCAGACATAAGGAAATATGAATTTGTAACAACAAAAACTGGAAGTCTCTTTCTCTGTGTTTCTCTCATCACCATGGAAGACAACATCCGGTGAAAAAAAAAATGAAGCAAGAGAAATTTTATTGAGACTCAAAGATATTAACAAACTTAAGGATACCAGTAAACAATTAAACCACTGTGGTCTCATGTTAAAAATATATCATCAAGGACATAAAGGACTTTTAAATTTTGCAGCCTTTATTCTTCCTGTCTGTACCAAGCAATGTGTCCTTTTCAAATTTTACACCAATGGTTTTGTGAGTGTTTGATGTCAAGCTTTATTTTTGTGGCCCGAGAAAGTAATAAAATTCCTTTTTCTTTCATTCAAGGAAATCTTCCAATTGGCACCTTCATTTTGCACAGTATGCTGTTTGAACTGAAGTCTGATTATTTAAAAAAATGCTAAAAAAAAGTGCTAAAAAGAAATAAATTCATATCTTTTGTGCTAGCAGAGAGGGGGTTAAAAGCAGGCAGACAGATTCCCCTTCCTCTCCTGATAATAAGAAATTGCCAAGGTTGTTTTGGGTGATTGTGCTAACATGTGGCCTTAGCCTATCAGGCAAAGAACACACAATATATCAGTAATAACAAGGTGTGGAGCTGGATGAACACAGCAGGCCAAGCAACATCAGAGGAGCAGGAAGGCTGACGTTTCGGGCCTAGACCCTTCTTCAGAAGAAGATTTCTAAAGAAGAGTCTAGGCGTGAAACATCAGCCTTCCTGCTCCTCTGATGTTGCTTGGCCTGCTGTGTTCATCCAGCTCCACACCTTGTTATCTCAGACTCTCCAGCATCTGCAGTTCCTACTATCTCTGAAACAATATATCAGTGTTCAGGTTTCTTTGCATTAGACATGTTCTGCAATTCTCACTCTCTCACAGCACTTCTTGACACGTACCTCCCAGTTTCTGCTGTCAGTCACTTCCTTGTCTCACCCATTGGACCCCAGACAAGTCAAACAATACAGGTTGACTTACTTGCTGGTGTTCTTTATCTCCTCCTGTCAAAAATACAACTTTCTATGAAGCCATCTTCTCTTTCCTCATTGATCCCTACAGGGACATGCTTTATAGGGCACCACCAACATTTCCAGCACTATTCAATATTGCACCTGCAAGAGAATGTAAGTCTACCATAGATTATTCACCAATGTTAGAACTGTGTCCGTACTTTAGAAGTAATTTTGGTTAAACTTGTTTTCAGACATTCTGTTGTTCAAAAAGATGCTTCACAAATACATATCTTGCTTTCAGTAGAAATTTCAACCATGGGAGCTTCAACTCCACAGAATAGCTTCGGCACCAGTTAGGGGTTGGAAGTAGTCAAACAGGAGGCTGGAAGAACACAGCAAGCCATGCAGCATCTGAAAGAAAGGGCTGGATGTGAGGGTAGGAGTAGCTGTGCATCAAAGTGGGAGGGGGTGTGGTAAGGGGTGGAGGCAGAATGGTGATGATAGGTGGACACTGGTAGTAGGTACAACCTAGTTGGTCGACAGGAGGGATGAACCTGGTGAAGTAACTTTTCTGAGGAAAGCTGACATTTATGAAATTGTATTAATTGGAGCTTTTCCTTGATTAAGAGGATCAATGTTGATATTATTGAAGGAAGAAGGAAAATAAATTAGATCTTAAACAAAGTCAATGAATGATTAAATGCTAACCAATTGGAAAGAGTTATCACATCAGGCAGACATAAAGTCATAGAGTCATTGAGATTGGCAAAACAGAAAAAGGCCCTTCATATCAAGGCCAGTCAAAAATAACCACCTAATTATTCTAGTCCTGGACATTGAGAGAATGTAAAATAAAGTAGATACAAATCTGCAGTACAGTGCAGCAACATTATGTAGAGGAAACTAAACATTCCTGCCTCTAGCACAGCAGAAACTTGAGATGGAGAAACTCATGCCAGGTCCTTATTTCCTTGTGATAGCAAGAATTGCTGATGCTGGAGTCAGAGATAACATAGTGTGGAGCTGGACGAACACAGCAGGCCAGGCAGCATCAGAGGAGCAGGAAGGTTGACATTTCGGGTTGGGACCCTTCTTCAGAAAAAGGGTCCGAAGAAGAGTCCCAACCCGAAACAACAACTTTCCTGCTCCTCTGATGCTGCCTGGCCTTATTTCTTTGTTTTTTCCGCTGCCTATCCTACTAGAAATAAGAGGTGAATTCATCATGCATCTGTCCCCTCCTTGGCCACACTTTCCGTATTTAAGGGCAAGGATGTTGCACCAAAAAGTTTAAAATTTCAGAGACTTGTATGCAGAGCCTAGAAGTCAAATACAGGTGACAGTAGTTTCTCGAAGAAAAAGGGAGGCCAGGATGCTAATTATTGGTTGTCAACACACTTTAAACTCCCATTGGTTTGACCACTGGATAAACCTTACACTTTGAGTGTGAGAAGAAAATATGGGCTATATAATAGATATCGCTGAAATAGCTGAGCATGAAATTAAAAGCTAACTAGGCTAAGAATTATATGTTGATTTGATGCTTAACGTATCCAATGTTGAGCTAGATGAATCTGTCTGGAAGCAACAAAGTATTAATTAAGCTAAAGACTAAAAGCAAACATTGTACTTGTCATTCCACCATGTGATGTAGAACCCTGGATCTTCTACTGGCACCACATCAAAGCATTGGAATTGGATAGAAGAAACCTGAAAGTCCATTAGGAGAATTTAATGGTAGGGCAAATCACACATAGTGTATCCTTCATTATGCTTGAGATATATGGAGATTACCCTCCAAAAAATGATCATAGATGGACAGGCCACAGCTGCCACATGAATGATTAAAAAATTATCAAAATCACATGCAACTTAGGTCAAACTCAGATAGTAAAGCATTTACCATGATTCATCCATAAAGCAAAAGCAGTTGAGTACAGGTCGCAATAAGTAATGCTTCAATAGCCCTTGGCACTGGTCAGAGTGCAAATTCGATAATGAGCCCTTGCCAAATGAAACAGAGAATGTTATTTCAAATTGGGATGCCTTGTATCCTATTATGGACATGTTAAAACAAAAAGCACCAGCCAGCAATTGAAAACCTATCTAGTATAGTCACTAGTGTTTGTTTTTGTATTATATGGCTGTTAAGTCACCAGGATTGAACTGGATGCATCTGAGGATGCTAAGCAAGCAAGGATGGAGATTGCAAAGTTCCTGACCATAATATTTCAATTCTCTTTAGATATCAGTGAGGTGCAGAGAACTGGAGAGTTGCAGGTGGTATATTCTCATTCAAAGCCATCGGCTGCAAGCAGGTCAGCGATGGGAAAACTTTTCAAAATAATAATCTAGGACAAAATTAAGTCTAGGTTAATTCATCCTTAGTGTTTGCTTTTATTATTAGCAAAGCTGAGGTTACTCTCTGTAGGGAAGTGAAGGCCTAGAGGAAATTTGATAGAGGTGTTCAAAGCTGTGAGGGATCTAAATAGGGCAGATAGAGAGAAACAGTTTATATCACCAGAGATGTTGAGAAATAGACAGCACCCATTCAATGTGATTCACAAAACAGCAAATGGATGCAGTGAATAATTGGGATTCACAATGCATGGCCTACTGGTATTGTAAAAGATGATTCACTCACCTTTCAAAAGCAAATTGAATAAGCACCTGAAGACAATTCAATTGTGCAGAGCTCTAGAGGCATTTGTGGTTGGGTTTAGGCTGTGGGACAGTATGAGTTTTTATTTCAAAGGAGTCCAGTAAGCACAAGCAGGGCAAATAGCTTCCTCGGGCACTGTAATCATTCTGTGACTCTATGTTTCAAGACAAAGATGATACACCAAATCATTCCTCCTAATTTGACACCAATATGCCAATCTTACTCATAGGCATTTAATATAGAAAATGGGAAAATATGACTCTTTGAAGTAAGTATGCTTTTCTACAATTTGCATTCAAATAATTATATGCCAATCATCTGCAAGCCTTCATTGTTTATACATTATAACTCACGTGGAGCTTCCTAGTTGCTATATATAAATTATCCAAACTTCCCGTACCTATTATTCAATACACCATTTGAATACTTTGATTAGATTGCGACATAGTTCTCAGCCCTGGGTATTCAGTATTCTGTAGGATTAATTCTATGATGACTTGCTTCTGTCAGGGTAACTGCGTTTGAAGAGAGTGCAGGTTAGAGATATTATAACAGGATAGTCCCAATTTTTGAATTCACGCTTCCCAGAAAAATGGTTCATTAGTTGAATTAATTACCAGAATTTATAGAATTGACCCATTTGCATATAGCAATTAAAACCTTGCGATTAGATTCTGGGGTAAATCCAGTACCTTGTATTTGTTATTCTACATGGAGTTGTTCTGAATGCTAGTGATTAGATGGTAGTGTGTACCTCACCTTCATTATTTAGAATATAAACTGTCTGGGCCGTATGCATTGACTGTGGCCTGTAGCTCAGGGTATTTTTTTGGAAGAGCAAACACACGTTCAATGGGCCGAATGGCCCCTTTCTGTGTTGTACTAGCCTAAAATTCAGCAATTCAAGATTCCTGCAGACAGGAAGTTACACCACGACTGCATCTGACTACTCAAGTGGGCACAAAAAGTCACTTGGAATGATTCAAAACAGAACAAAGAGTTCTCCTGGTGTCTTGAACTACATTCCCTTTCAACCAATAACACCCAAAAAAGAACGGACTATTCACTTGCGACTGGTGGAATCTTGATGTGTGCAGATTTCAGACAAATTTATCTGCGTTGCAACACTTTGAAATCAAGCGTCAATTGTTCGGCACTTCGGGGCAGTTGGAGGACGCGAAAATTGCCTTGGATGTTCAAAGTCTTTCTTTACAGGTTTCCTATCTTATTTATTATTCATTTAGACCTCCTCCATCTTTATTGGAATCCATACAATTATTCACTCTCCGCGATCCATAACTATTGTATATGTAAACTGTGTGGTGCTATTGTGTGGAATATCAGATGCACAAATACTGAACTGTTGGCTCTATATCAGTTTACCCCTTTCAGAGTCTGTTGCCCACTCCTCCACCAGCCACAGGTTTGGCGTAACTTCTCATTCATCACTCACTTACGTGTAAATTCTTATAGAACAAAAGGTGAACGCGCGGAACAACGTCAGTGTATGAGCTGTGTTGAAAAGAGCACAAGTTCTCATTAAAAATCTCGACTAAAAATTAACTTGGAGGAAAACAGATTTGATACGACATGTCCTGTTTAACGGAGACCTGGTATCAGTGGCTGGTTAATGATTTCAGGCAAGTCATGCAGTTTCATGGGTTCGGATGTTATTTCCTGAGATGAATGGTAAAGTGTCCAGTGCCTGGTACGCCGTCTTCCACCCCCCACCCCTCCCCATAAAAAAAGCATCCAGTGCTAAGCCTTTTATGTATCACTTCATATAACGCAATAACCTATGCTATGAAACTGCATGTTGTGATGTTGTTTATGGTTTATTGCTCAATGTAGGCAGTACAATACTTGTACTACAAAACTGAAAAACCTCCATAGGAATGTGACAATGTTGAGAATTGCTGGGAAGAAATAAAACTGGAGATTAAATAGCTCCCCTTGAACTGTATTGAAACAATTAGACTTAGTCTGGTTTTGCTTGTCTTACCCGAGGCCAGGATTTTGCAGCTTGACACTCTCCTCATGTGATACAATATGTATCCCCTTTACCAGGCCTCAACAGCATATTCCTTTGACATGAGAAGTGTAACTTTGCCACTTTATATTGTACCTTTTGTTTTAATACAGAATACTTTAAAATGTGAAACTTATTAAAAGAGTAATAAAGGAGTAGAATGGGACATGTAACGGGATTCCTAAAATACGGAGGGTTTTGAAAGGACCAGCAGTGAATTGCATCGTTAGGTCAATTAGTAATGAGATCAAAATCTTCGAATCACAGTGAGGATGGGTGAGTCCTGTTAGCTTGTTTTTGATTCAAAGTATTGTGGCTATTGATAGAAATAAATGTAAAATTCCATGGATGCTGGAAATGTGCAGAAGGTGGGGGAGAAACTCAACCCCTTGGACTTGAAACATTAACTCTATCTCTCTCCCCACGGATGCTGTCAGACCTGTTGAGTTTCTCCAGCCATTTCTGATTTTGTTTCAGATTTCCAGCATCTGCTGTTCTTAGTTTTATATTAGTGTATCAGAAGGATATTATTTTGTGACAAAGGATTTTGACTTCCTCCAAGAATTTATTTCATAATGTTTATTGATGTTTTATTTCCTTTATTCTTTCAAGGGATGTAAGTGCCACTGACGTGACCTGTATTTACTGTCCATCCTTAATCGTCCTTGGACTGCGTAACTTGTTAGGCCACTACAGAGTGCACTTAGGAATCAACAACAATGTCGCGGGCCTGGAGTTAAGTGTAGTGCAGACCCAGTAAGGACAACAGATTTCCTTCGCTGAAGAACACTAGGGCCACCAGACTCCAAACGTTAACTCTGTTTTCTCTACACAGATGTTGCCAGATCTGCTGAGTTTCTCCAGCAATTTATGTTTGAGATTTCCAGCATCCACAATTCTTTATTTTATTTTCGTGAACCAGATTTTACTTTAATGACAATTGATTGTGGCTTCACAGCAGCATTACAGAGATTAACTTTTATACTTAATATTTATTAATTGAATTTAAATTCTACCAGTTTCTGAACCTTTGGTCACAGAATCCCTACAGTGCAGAAATAGACCATTCGACCCATCAAGTCTGCACCGATCCTTCCAGGAGCATCCCACCCTGTCCTATCCCTGTAATCCCCAATGTGTTTATTTTTACCATGGCCAATCAATCCACCTAACCAGCACATCTTTGGACTATGGGAGGAAACCCACGCAGACACAGGGAGAATGAGCAACGTCCA
Organism: Rhincodon typus; assembly: GCF_021869965.1. Taxonomy (NCBI): domain Eukaryota; kingdom Metazoa; phylum Chordata; class Chondrichthyes; order Orectolobiformes; family Rhincodontidae; genus Rhincodon; species Rhincodon typus. Next base: position 3,312,518 of record NC_063365.1, on the reverse strand, counting down.
CACAGGTAGCTACCCAAAGCTGGAATTGAACCCGTGTCCCTGGCGCTGCGAGGCAACAGTACTAACCACTGAGCCACCAGACCATTAACCTGGACCTTGCCCTTGCGGCTTGCACTTGGCCTTCACGTGCTTCGCTTGGTGATGCATGAAGTGGTTGGTGCCAGCCGTTTGTGGATTGCTAGGCCAGCAACATTAATCGTATTACCGTCCTGTTCCCAAGTAAACTAGCTTGTGGCTCAGTGGTAGTGCCCCCTACCTCTAGGCCGGAGATCCCAGTTCAAGTCCCATCTACCTGAGGTGTGCCATAGCAGGATAATGTTATTGAAATGGCACAAGGAACAGATTGATCTAACATCGTTAGGTGCCATGTGCGTCCAATTTAATGATAGGTAGAAAGTGCGAGTGGTGTCCATCTGGAGAATGAGTGCTGCGGTTGGAAACTTTCTGCGCTACATGCACTTCTGTGGTTTTAGGTTTGTGACAATATCTCCCCCAGAAGGTACAGGGTAAATAAAATGGTCTACAGTCCGCGTGGAGAATCTAAATGCCACTCTCAAGCTACAGTGGGTAACGATGGACGTTTCACGACAGGTTCCACAATCTGTTCAGAAAAGGGGGGTGAGGCCGAGGCAACCCATTGAAATTAACGAAGCGGAAGAGTACAAAAATTCAAAGAGGGGGCTGTAAAACCCACATGAAGGAACATTAACAGTCCCAATAACTTATAAAACATAAGTAATCTCATAGTAATAAAACGAATGCAATGAAATTCTACATAAAAGAAGCTTATTGCAGCTATATATTTCACCAGCACGCTTGGGACTACTTTGGACTATTTCTTTTCACACGGTGAGCGGAGTTCTCAGGTGCTATTCGGTTGAAAAGTCTGAAGTTAATCTGAATCTCTGATTTTCTATAAGAAAATACATGGGGCATAAAATGCAAGAAAATGTAGTTCACGACACTTTAAACTACAAGCATTCAGAGCCACAAGAACCTCGGCATTTAGTGAGATGTTCAACAGATTCCACTGAATATAAATCATTGACGAGTTTTCAAAGATACACAGATTTCATGACTATTTACGCCATCCTTTGCAAACTATGATTAATAAGGCAAATTTATAAATAATTTGAAGTGATCCTTGTTTTTTTTTGAACGATGACTATTGTGATGAATGCATGTGCCTTGTAGATAGATGACTGTTAAATCGGTTTAATTGTTGTTCTAACCGATTTATCAAAGTTTGAAATAAATTATCTAAAACTGTCTGAATGGCACATGAATACAAACTCCTTTTAGCAAAGATTTATACAGGTTTTTATTTGCCAGTATTAAACTCTATAATATTTCTATTTAAATATTTGTTTTATCGAATCTAATATATAATCTTATACACAAGCATGTCAAACACATTATTATGGTATATTTGAAATAAAATGCCCCAATGGTTATTACTAATAGAAGTAATAATTAATATTGTTATCGATTTTGGGTTTGAAACTCATACAGGTTTGATGTAAACAGCACTGATCTCATTTTTCCTTGTAACTGTACCGCTGTGCATATTCATTTAACCAGAACTGGCACAGAGCTGCTTGACTGAGCCGTTTTCTCCTGTAACACAGGCTACATGTGTGACATCTTCGGTTCTGGACCATAAAAACTGCAGTAATCTACAATGTGTTGCATGCTTAAATAGCTGAGTGGCGTTTTTGCTGCTAATATTTCATGTCAGGCAGAATTTCAGTACGGTAACACGAAATCAATGACCTAAGCAGGACGATGTAATTAGCGAGCAACAGAGATCTGCCGTGAAGTCCACAAACACACACACACACACACACACAGAGAGAGAGATTATTGAATTAAATACGCGAAAGCTTCAATTCTCATTTAAATTTAAACGATTATGACAAGGCGGCCAAACCACCCCTTCGATATCAGCACCGTGTTTGCTGCTAAACTTGTGAAATGTAATAGAAACCGCTTGAAAAGTCACCAAAAAGTTGCTATCACTAACGAATCTTCGAAAAGAACTTTGAACGCAGAAACAACATTTCGTTGGATAAGAGTTAAGAGCACTTTTTAAAGGAAGAATTATTTACTAAAAAAAAATTAGTTTGGAACACCAGAAACTTCGTTCTGATAAAATTTATTTGCAGCATTGATCTTTTGGAGCTGTTTGCATATTTCAGTCTAAACTTCTGAAACAACATTATTGTTCGCCAATAGAGAGTTTTTGGAAACAAAATAGAAGCTATTTGCAAATGACACTTCACTTGGAATTCTTATGGACCTCTCTGTCACGGTTATAAGATTTCTCATTATTTTATTTCATCCTCCCTATAAAGCATTAAAACAACCCGTGAAATGTAACTGAGTGAAGTATTGGAGCTTTGCAACAGGGTGACAAAAGAATATTGTTTTTTAATCTGTTGGTATCACGTGGACACGGCAATAAAACTACTTAATTTTCAAGATTCCGTTAAATGAGTTCAAGTGTTGACATCTGACGCTTCAACCGCTGTAGCGATCAATCTCCGTAGGCTAAGGTGAATCAAAAGTAGACGCGGATTCATCAGCGAGAAATGTACCGAAAAGCCGGTTACTTCTCTGCCTCTGTCGCTTTCTGATCCCCGAGAAAGGGGCAGGGATAGTGTTAATGATCCTTGAACAATTTTGCAAGTTCATAAACAGCATTGGGTTAGTACAAAAATCAAGGATTTTGTTTATAAAAGAAATGAGTAATTTCCACCGCCTTGAGTCATTTCAAACATTTGATGTAGATCACACATCTCTCTCCCTGTCAATATCAACCGTCACTTTTTTTCTGTCCCCGTGGGTTTCATTCACTTAACCGAGTCCAGCGGGGCTGCCCCATGATGTGAATGGTGTTGTAGTAGATTAGCGGTTAAATGTAGCTCTGTGATGCTCTCTGAATAGACTGGAGTTTGAACGGTGCGCTCAAATGATATAGGCCAGGTTCATACACGCCAAGTCAGACACAAAATGTTTGAAGGTAGACTCGAGTATGTTTGCCCCAGAGAGGTTATTTACTCAACCTACAATCTGTACAACTCGTGAATGTACACACTTTGCATGCCTGAGAGTAGGTGCGTTTTGTTACCCTTGTACAGTCTGTAGTGTGATACAGAACTGCTAACAACTGACTGGAATCAAGCAATGAAATACATCATTAATGGTCTCATTTTGTCGTTAGCACAACTGTAAGCAAATCAAATTTGGAAGGTACAGTGTAATCAATTAAGCCAGGACAAGGCTGTTTTGCCCTTATATCTTACATATTAAGTGGAAGGGACATTGCTGCCTGAATAACTAATTGCGACAATATTTGGGATCATTCTAACGGTTCGATATTGATTATAACCCCAATTTGATGTCTTTCTTGTTTTAGACAGGTAAAGAAAAGTCGTGCGTCCTATTAATTTATTTCTCGTGAACTCAAAAGTGTCTTTATTTCATTCTTCAACGTCTTTTCTCTAACCTCCACGACTTTCACTGTTGAAAAGGGGAAGATTTTTTTTCCAGGCAGTGTGCTGGCTTCTGAGAAACGTGTATGAGATGGGCGCGTGTTAAATGGCGGTGGTACGGTACTGACTTTTTTTTTCCCTCTCTCCCTAAAACTATCCCGAAGTGTAGCTTACAAATCTCAGCTAACAACCCGTGCGACTGGCAAGCACGCACTAGAGAACGAAGGTGCCACGTCGAGATGGGATTCTCTCCCCGTGTCAGTGAACTTAAATCAGTAACTCTCTACTAAATTGGAACGCTTTACGCTGTGAAGAGATCCTCGGTGAAAAGCTGAGGCAAATAGAGAGAGAGAGAGAGAGAGAGTAACTGGCACGGAATAAGGCAGTGAGATGAAGAGATGGGGAAATGTGTTGGACTGGACCTGTGCATACACAGACGCACACACAACGTACAAATGTGTTCTACACCTTCTGTTGCACATTGTTGACTATTCCCTCTCTCTCTCAAGTCTCTCCGTTCACTAAGCTGACCAGCATTAGCAGGTGTCCCAGTCTTGGGGCCTTTGTATGTGTTTGTCGCTTTCTAAGTGCCCTGCAGTGCCACCTTATAAGAGGCCAGGTGAAGCCGTGCAGAACTAAGTTAGCTTGGTGCAGTGCAAGCGCCGAGTTAATGAACTGGAAAACTCCGGGAACGCGTCACTCTCACAACAGAGAGAGAGAGAAAAGTTAAGCTTCAAAGTCCACAGTCATTTCTGAGGGGAGTCGGGTTACGGGTGTCATGGAGACGGGACCTGAACCGTTTCTCCCGCCGTTTGTGCTGGTCAAGATAGCGGGGCGGCCGCAACTGCTCACAGCGCTGTGCTGTCCGGGTAGGGGGGGGGGGGGGGGGGGGGGGGGGTACCTGGAACTGGAGCAGACAGCATTACACAGATTTACAGTAACTTCAAACGTGATTCCTGGTCTCCCTTTACTTTGTCATGCTGCCCCTTCTGGCTACAGGCTGAATAACATGTAGCAATTTCCAGCATCACTTTAGATATCAAACTGTTTTACATGCTTTTCTTTGCACATGCACAAATTAAATAAAACACAAGCTGGAACAAAGATTATTACAAAACATCACATCGAGAAAATATGTGCTAGAAATGGTTAAACGATTAAGTAACATGGAACTTGTTAATGCATTGAATTTCAGGATTATTTTATTCCATTGACAATGCTAAGAATGATGCCTTCATGTTCTTCATAATCTAATCCGCGCAGAATTTAATGCTGAGCAAACTACTGTTTCAAATACAAACCACACTAAGATTTCCTGCATAGCCGTTTTCGGTACATTACGGTCGGTATATAATCGCCATTTCAGCAGGCAAAATTGATTCGACTTGGCATTTATCCCGTCCTTCTTTTTCCTGAAATTCTACGCAGTTGAATTAAATCAGTTTTCCCGCGTGGCAATAATCCCTGTTTAAATTGCAGATTAGATGCGACGATTTCGTTAATAATTTGCTGCTACCTGCGGGCCTTGCTTCACCATCAGTGTGTCCACCATCTACTGCGTTCAGGCAAACAGTCAAGGGGTCTGGGGTGGTGGGGGAGAGACATTTCCCGATTAATATCCCTTCTAAAACTCTACCTGATTTACAAACACACAGGCACAATCGCGCAGAGACCAGAAGGCGGGATGGGATGTAATGATATTTAGAAATCTGGGACCTGTAGACTAACATATCAATTACACATCTGGCTTCCCACTTTCAGATATTGGATTTCATTTAATTTTCTACCAAATAAGTTTAAGGTGTATTAAATGAATACGAGGTGGCAATTTTACATGTATCACTCAGAGTTATAGTGCCTGCGTTCAGCTCTTTGTTTATTCTGTCTAACTTTCCAATGTGATGCTCGAAAAGTAGCAATTCAAACATCTTTTCCATTGGAAAATCTGCTCACGGCGCACAGCTATCCTGAACTCCCTGGAAACCAAACTATCTCACTCCAGCCCTGTATTATAAACGATGGGGTCTGTGGCAAATCCACATTTTCACAGTCCATCATTTCAACGTTAATCATGTAGTTAGAGAAACCACTTAAGCAACTTTCAATGAAGTTCTCTTGTTACTTTAGGACGGCGCTTCGTTTGAATTCCTGTCTATTTTTACACAAAGTTTGATCCATCACAGATCTGGTCTTCAGACAATAATTAGGCCCATCGTATGCGATTATTGTAACTAATACGTAAATAAAACGAGTGTTCTTAAACAGGGGAAATATATCAGGCGACCTAAATCCACTGATGGTGATTTTTTTTTAATGTTAGCGTCTACGTTCTGTGCCACTTCCTATGTATTATCTTTGTTATCTGGTCCTGCTACCTGAGAGAGAGAAAAACAAAATCCGATTTCTCAAGAATGCGTGAAAAGTCCATTGGGACGGTTTGTTGACGGGGCCTATCCGGTTACTTTGACCTGCACGTTATTCATTTCCCTGCACTTTAGCTGCACAAGACATTAGTGTCTCAGTTGTTAGATGGCAGTTTCGTTCACCGTTTTTGCAGCCTTCCTGCTGGGGAGAGTACACACGCAGAGATATAGACACCGGCAAAACGCACACATCAATGAATTTACCGGCTGAGCTAACATCGAACGCGGCTGAACGGTGAAAACCGAACATAAACTGCGCCCGAACTTGGCATGCTTGTCACGCCAAGAAACAAGCCCCTTTTTTGTTCAGTTGAGGACTGTTAGAAAATCTTAGCTGACCTTTCCGCAAATTATTTAGAATTATTTCTAAATTTCTGTTTCTATTTTATTTCTGTTTTGTCTATTGTTGTCCTTTTGTCAACCAGCTCTAATCGCATCGCCTCTGTCTCTTTTGCATCAATTAAATGCGCGGTTCATTCGCTGTTTGAACACCCTTTCGGCTGTTTGTCTTGTATGAATCACTTGGTCTAGGAAAGGGAGGGTTCAGGTCTGGACTTTAACCGTTCACGGGTTGAAATTCGTTTTCCGTTTACACCTAGTGGCACGCGTGAATCGAATGGGAAGGCAAAGTAGGTGATCCCTTTCATTTCTCAGGGAGAGTTGCGACACAGTATACCCGGGGTGGGTGGTCAGAGAGGAGCCGTAAGAGTAGTGCTTCGACAGGCCCAGCTCAACTTTGCTCAAAATGCAAGAAGGTGAGGTTGATTGGAGATTGGAAGTTTGCTTAACCCACCCAGCGGCCTCCTCAATGCAGTAGCGGAACCAAGACCAACTCCAACTGGAATACCAACCCAGGCTTCAACAGTCACACTAGCCTGGACTCCAACCTCCAACTCTGACCCAGTCCAAAACTGGCACCAACAGAGAAACCGCTCGAATATGGTCCTACTCTATTTTATGAACAACTGTTCGAATGCTAACCCCAACATTAAACGTTGATCTAAATCAACCTCAACTTTAGCTGTGACTCTAACTCCATCTCTAAACGCAACTTTAGCTCTGTTCCAGCATAACTAGCTGCAACCAATCAAACTGTATCCCCGACCCTAACCCCAACCTTAAAATTCTACCCTAACTGCAAACCAACCCCAATCCTAACCTTAATCCTGTCCCCAACGTTAACTCTAGTCCTACACTAACTGCAATCTGTAGCCCTGGCCTTAATCCACCCCTAAATATAACTCTACTCCTACCCTAACTAACTGCAAACCAACCCCAATTCTAGCCGTAACCTTAACCTAAAACTAACTCCAACCTTAGCTCTAATCTATCGTAGCCAACTGCAAGCCAATCCAACTCCAATCCAACCCTAATCTCAAATTTTAACCTTAATTCTACCCTAACTGCAAACCAAATCCAGTCCTAGCCGCAATCCTAACCTTAATCCTATCCCCAAACTTCACACTAATTTTCCCCTAACTGCAAAGAGACTTCAACCCCAAGTGTAGCCCGAACCTTAATGCTAACCCTAAACTTCCCATACTAGCTGCAAACCAGTCACAAACCAAGCTGAAACCCTAAACTTAATGTTAACTCCAACCTTAACTCTAATTCTACCTTGACAAACTGCAAACCGATTCCAACTCTAACCCCGGCCTCTTTCTTTATCCAAACCGAAACCTGATTCTAGCCCTCACCTCAACGGGACCACGAACTCTCATACCACATGGAAACCCGACACATACCGCCCCCCTCCCATCTCCAATTTCAGCACCAATTCCAGTATTAACTCTAATACTGACCCAGGTGTCAAACCTCAGGAATGATACCAAACAATTAATTCACTTTTGTTTATTCTCCTCTTTCCTTCGAAAATGAATGACATTTTTGCGTTCATATTTAAATAAGCATGTTTTCCCTGCTTCCGTTTATTAATGCATTGATTATCGGGTTAACCATTCGGGACCTGCAGCGTTTTGCTGCGGTTCTAGTTCACTGTACAGAGTGTGTGTGACACTACGAGATACGACCAGCCGCTCTCTCTCCTTTCAAATGCAGTTTGACCGCAGAAAGCAACCAATCAGTCTCTTCATCTGGTCAAACCAACTGCGCCTCTGTCCGCTCCCACACTGGGGGGGGGGGGGGGAGGTTGCATTTTGTTCCCCGCAAAACCTCCCTTAACCCATACCATATCCCAACTACCAATGACCCCCTCCCCTTCTCACACACACACACAGCTCCATCTCCAACTTTCAGGAAGTTGTTTAAAACAGGCGCGCTTCCAAAATCCAAATCTCAGAATAATCAGTGCCTAAACCCACTTCTCCCCTTCCCTTCACCTGTCCCGACAGAAAGTGAGAGACATTTCCAATTCTGTTTCTGCTTTTGGTCATCGCCTCACCCTGCAATTAAGGAAATTCCTTTCTGATTTCGCTTTTAACGTTCGTTAATCTCTCCCCCTCTTGTTTTTGTTTAACCTAATCTACTCGGAGTTTCAGTCGAGTTCAGGGTTTGCTTCCATCACTGTGTAACTTCAGTTAGTTGCAGGCACGACGAGAGAATAAGGTGGTGGTGGGGGGGGTGCAGAGAGAGAAAAAAAGGACAGACACCCAATGTTTGGGTGGGGCGGAGAGGGGTTATAACGCCAGCGATACGACTACAGCTAAGGAAGCAGGGAACAGGACCGTGAGGGGAGAGGAAGAGGAGAAACCAGCGAGAAAGTTCGGGAAGCCGGCAAGATTTTGTGGAATCAGATCGTTAAAACAATGGCTCAGAGGACAGGGCGAGCAGGTAGGATGAGCCATGTTGTCAAAACTGATTATCTGATCTGGGGAGGGGGTTGCATAAAGAAGTGAAAATGCTTCTTTTTTTTACTCTCTCTATTTCAGCATGTAATAAACTGGGGTTAATGCCGTCAGCTTTAACCCCCTATTTTTTCCTAAGGAGCTGAGGACTTGGCGGTGCAGTGAGGGGTGATGGAGGGTGGGGGCTGATCAGTCGGGCACTGGACCTCCCCTCGGGAACATTGTTTTCACTTCACAACAGACGGAACAGGAGTGCCAGTCCCTTCACCACCCCCTTCCTCCCAGTCCTGCGTTGACCAGCTCATCACACCTTTAGGGTATAGCTGATGTTGCCTGAAATGCTGTCGGGCTTAATTTTGAAACAATATCTGTCCCCTCAACTTCAAAGGTTAGATACTTGACAGGTCTGTTTCTGAGTCACTGCAGACTGTGTTGGTAAGTCTCTTAAAGTGTGCAGTATAAACCAGTTCCCACTCTTGCAATAACACTGAATGTTATCACGGTTCTGCTGCGGGTTTTGTTAACGTCTTGCCAGCATTGCCTAGCTATTTTAGATTTCGCATAATTATTCTCATGTCAATTTGGCTGTGTCTTTTCTTAAGCTATTACTTTAAATACATCACGTGAATTATTTCGCCGCATCTCCCAAATATTTGTCTTCCTTTTTTTATATATATATTCTGAGGCTTTGAATGTGCCTCATGTTAAACTGTCGCTGGCATTCTCTGATCATTTGTTAATAGACGTTTGCAGCATTGTATGAGATTGTAACTGACTCGCGAAGCACTCCCACGGCCTGCCTTCGATTTATTAATTCAGAAGAAACCAGAGGCAAAAATAAAACACCTCAAAAATGTTGCAATTTCTTCCTCGGCCAAGTTTAGCTTGAAAAACGCATACGCTCTCTGACAATCCGACTTCCCTTTCCGGGCTTTGAAAGAATCAGGAAAGGGAACACTATAATATTTAAGCCGTAGAAATTGCACCAACAATTGGATGGTCAATGGCGGATCCTTCTTAAAGTCAAATTAGGAGCCCAATACAAAACCGCTGTAATGATCTAATTAATTATGACAAAATTAAAGCAGAACAAGTGAAAAATCAATCTCCGATCATGTCGAGTGTACAATTAAATTGATTGTCCATCTGGCTTCGTTCTACACCCGTTATGAATATGCAATCTGTACTGTCGCCAATTCCGAGACCCCCAGGATTAATATTAACAGCACCGTCTATTTACTTCCAATTAGATTGTTGCGATTTAACCTGCACGATTTGGTTTAAAACAAAAAAAAATTTCCAGAGATGAAGGAGCAAAAATTGTTTCTTTCACAATAAAGATCCCCCCAATCTCCCTTCAGTAAGAGAGCGCCAGCCGCGAAGATAGAATTTTTGTGAATGAGATTTCTGTCTTTCGGCCAAAGGATGTCTCGATCGATACTCTGCAGGCAATCCGTTTCCCTTCCGTTGCGCTTGCCTTGCCACGGCTATCCTCCCGGAAAGAGGGCCACTTAACGGCTATGGGGAGGACTCCTGCAAATGCAAACTTCACTTTCCTACAAACTGCAACCACCCCCCGCCCCCTACCTCCCCGAGAGTCCCTGCACACGGGGGAAGGGTTTTTTTTTAAAAAGAGTGAATGCATCGGTACCCCGTTACATTTGCAAATGTGTATGTGGTCATTAGCACAGGGCAGGATCCTGGACTCAACCCGAACATTATAACATAACGCACAAATTGGTTTGTGACATTTTTAGCAGCTATGCAATATTGCAGACACAGTGCGCAAGTTAAGCCTTTTGAGCGGTTATATTTAAAATACAGGGCGTTTTTTTTAATTAAATTCTTGAAATTTCATCCAAATTGAGGCGAGAATCCCCAGCTGTCAATTGCCTCTCCGCCAGTGGTGTGGGCCATAATCGACAAACTTTTCCTCAAGTCTTCTGTTTTATTTTGGAAGGTGCATGCTTCTACTTTTAAACATATACTACAACGTTTAAAACAAATGCTGCGTTGCAGCGAAGCAAGCCTGGGCGAGTTGATGTTACGTGACGCTAATTAATTTTACATAAATACGAAGTCACAGCTGTGTAGCAATTATTTTCAATGATGAGTAACTCCGAATCTTTATTTCTGGCTGCTCTGTGTGTGTGTAAGCCACGGCCTCAAACAGCAAAGCTGAGAAATAGTACCTTAGCGTATGCAGGACACTCTGTAAGACAACGGTGTCTGTTGTTGGGGAACTAATATTTCAGCTCCAAAGGCAAATACTCGTTCTCAGGTTCGGCACCCAGGTGGGGTGAGCATGGGCGCGACCCTTTTAGTCTAAGAACACCGTGGCAACAATTGTTCTGGTTAAACGCTAACGAGTGTGTTTAGAAATATTTTCAACAACTGCTTCTCATTTGATTGCTTGCTTCGCCTAGAAACTCAAAAATAAATGACGAATTCGCATGTTCGACTTCTCATATGATATATCAATTGACAGACTAATTGATCTATCGATAGGACAGATTGATTGGCAAGTTGCAAATAGGAATGGTGTTTGTCCTATTAAGCTGCTCTCCTGGCGTCTGAAACAACTTTTTTTTTACACCAAGGTAAAGCAATGAAGGCGAGAGACCTGCATTTTATTCGCTCTCTCTCTCTCCAATGTACAAAACTTCGTATTGCCATCCTAATCCTTACTATCAAATTCAACCAGCCATCCAAGGTGCAACCATACAAATTTAGCCGATTATGAAATTTCACTCCCAAATTATCAATTTATAATCTCTAATGGTTTGCCTGACTGTTCAATTCTCGGGTTAAGTAAACACCATCTCAGAAACCGTTCACCTTATCCCGTTTAATGGATTATCGCCGCGTCAAGATATCGAATTACACACAATGCAAATATTCTTTTTTTAATATAAGAAAAGTCAGCAAGATGGTTAAGAGGTTATGTGCTAAAACTCACACCCACTGGCACCGGGTCCTATGGTAGTGTAAGACCTATATATCGATCGTTAAATTTGCCTCCGACACAGGGAGCTGAACGGAGCTAAAGGCGGATGCATTCTGAGTTTTCGGTGACTGACCAGCACCTGGCTGGAAGGGGAGGGGGGAAGTGGGGAGCGGGGTGTTGTTGGAGGAGGGGTGGAGGGAGGCGTGGGTGTTGGGGAAGTGGGGTGGAGAAGGTGGAAAACCCCAGCGCACAGATTTTGAGGGGAGGGGGCTGAGGGTGGTTGGAAGAGGAGTGGGCGCTCTATCCAGTCCCATCTCCGACTGGAGACGCTTGGTCGCAGTCAACCACCAGCAGCTGATGCTAAAGACAAATGGATTTCTGTCACTCGCTCAGGCGGCTTTTAATTAGGGGGTCAATTTTGTGCGTGTGTGTGTGGAGGGGGGGATGTTAGTGGGGGTGGGGGTTGTTGTCTAATCTCCACTATTCCAAAATTACACTTCTCCACTAAACATCGACTATCCAAAACAGGACTCTCTGATCAAGAGAGAGGAGAAACATTATAATGCAAAGAGTTTCAAACACAGCCACTGCATCCAGAAATTGCTCAGAATACCACTTTGCTGAAAAACAGTGAGGTCAGTCTGTGGCGCGTTATACAAATCCTATACATATGCACTACCATCTTAAATATAATCAAGCCAGACTCGGAGAAAAAATATATTTCATCCTTCTTTGCGGCTTCTTGATAATTTCAATAGCTCATCCCCTTCCTACCCCGGTTTCCGTTCCTGGTTTAGTATTCAGATACCACTGATTTCTTCGGCGTATTTGATGTATTTGGTTGACTTTTAGATTTTATTAGGGATAAGATTCTCTTCAACTGACTCTCTCCCCGTTTCTCATCTTATTTTTTTCCCTTGATTTATTCCCCACCGCTAGACACACACCCGGGAAAACTGTCCGCTCTAAATCAGCAAATTCACAAACTAAAGGTGCGCGTTTTAAGTCCTTACACATCCCGGAGCATCTCTGTCTCTATTTGCAAACATGTGTTGTGGAGATGGAGAGCCTGGGATCCGCCTGATTTCTGCGTGGAATACATGGCTTCCTTAATCAGTGAGTGGCTACTTGTATTTAGAACATACATGTGCATGAGGAAGGTCGATATATTTACTTTGAGCCCAATTTCCTGATCTATCAATTTACCAGTGTGCACATGAGTATTTATATACATATGTACATTGGTATATGTCGATCCATATCTGTGTATACGTGCCGCAAATGAGTTTCTCAATATGATGAAATATATTTAACTGTATATATGTAGTTGCTAATATTTGCTTGTGTCTGTGTATTTGTGTTTATGTACTTGCGCATGTGTGTCGATTCTAGGTTTACTTCTAGATTTATGTGCCAATATTCTTCGTGTATTAATATATGTCTGTGTAAAATTTGTGTCTGTGTGCATATACATGTCTGTGTGTCAATATTCTTTGTGCATTTATATGCGTCTGTGTATAGTTTGTGTCTATGTGCGTAAACATATCTGCATATACGTGTCAATATTGTTTGTGTATTTATAAATGTGAGTGGAAATGTCTGCATATTAATCTGTATACGTGCGTCATTTGTGTACTTACATGTCTTTGCGTGTATGTCAATATTATTTCTTTATTTAGATATTTGTATGTCTGTTTAATATTGTTTCTATATGTATGTGTGTGTGTGTGCTGCAGCATAGTCTTGCTACAGGTGTCTTTAGCACCGGCGTTTTGCAGGTGAGATTCACATGCCTGGCTAACCGTATAGCATGGTGCATCCACAGGATGAACAAGCCCAGGATGAAACATATTGCCAACATATATGAGGGTAGGGGTTGCCGTTGTTAAGGTGATTGAAAGGAGATAATACTTTAGAATAAAATCTGTCCTACTAGGTTTTCTTTTATTGCTGATGTTATAACCATGGATAAGAAACTATAACAGAAGCCTTCCGTGGACAGAGTCTCCAATTCTGCAAATATTCATTGTTGTGCATATCTTTACAACAAGCTTAATTTATTTTTTTAAATGAAAAGGGTCATTTAAATTTTGGGGGCGTGGGTGTTTAATCAAATGATAATCAAAAAACAAAGTTTCTCTGGACATCACATATTGACGGTTGCAGTTATATTACTCCTAGCTAACACTTTAATAGAATGTGAATTTTGGCATGTAATCCCTTGCCCGGGCCGGCCAGATACAAAACAACATGTAACATTTTCTGCTCCCGATTCCGAAAGAAAAAAAGTGTTAATTGTAAGGTGGTTCCAAATTACCACTGCACGTGCGCTATTAACATTCAAAGCAGGCAGATGCAAAAAAAAAGAGAAAATAGGCTATTACCGATGTAGCGTGACCAGATTGGGTATAACATTTATTTTATCCCTGCTTCTTGTTTCTTCGATGTCGCCAGCACTGCAAGGAAGAGGGCAGTAATCTTGGGGAGGGGTTCGAGACAAGTGAGGAGGGGGGGGAATAAGAGGGATTAAGGAGAAGGGAAAAAAATAAGTTGCTTTAGGCAAAATGTTCTCCGGACTGTGAAATTGCCGCTACGTTTGCGAGCAGAATGCCTCAACTTTGCTAAAGCGCGCATATCCAGCAAACCCAAACCTAGCCAAGGGCACAAACTGGAACCATCCGCTCATTAGTGTCTCGCCAGCACATCTTAAAGCACTTCTAATTCCGCTTGTCCGTTTGTTTGGGGTTGACTGGGGCCTATATATTGTGGTTGGACTGTAAATACAATAATCCGAGAGTGTGCCAATATTTATGGATCGGCAGGCACACATAGACCCAATCTTAGACTGTGTAGATGCGTGTGCCCATCTATCTGTAAATACTCAATGAAGCTTAGTTAATGCCATCTTTCTTTTCTCATTGTCCATCTCTGTAAGGGAAATCATACCTATCCATCGGGAGTGTGTAACTTCCAGACGGCTCTGACACTGTCTCACCTCCCACCGTCCCGTGAACCCCCTCCCCCCCGCCCCAACACATATACCCCAGAAATACCCAGTATTATCTATTAACAGTATAGCGTTTGCAATACAACCCACCAGATCCCAACATCCCACTACAGTTACCTGCTAACTGCATTGACAAGATGCTTCAGAAAGGAACGGTGCTTGTGTGTTTGAGGAAATAAATTGTGACAAGCTCAAAATCATTCACCTAAAATGAAAGATTGGTCATTTGTTTTTTTTTGCACCGAGAACTTCAAGTGGAAACCATTGTTTGAGCAAACACACATGTATATCGTGAACATCCAACTGCAGCCCGAGTAATTTCCAATTCATTATCCTCCCGTGCTGTCCACTTTTATATTTAACTTTTAAACGCTTCACATCAAAGGCAAACACACCGTCATGGATAATCCCGCGTGTAAACACCGAAAGGCGTCAAATCGAGCCAGTTTATTTACACCTAACAGGATTATAGAGTTAAACAAGTGAACGGACAAGAGCAGCCTGGATACAACATAGCATCAAGGGATTTGCCTCTCTCGCATAGTGCATCAAGTGAAATGCAGATTGACTGCAACCGGACAAGGGCTAATTTCCAGAATCTACACACAACCTCCTCTCTCCGCTACACACTCCCCTGTCCTCACCCTCCCTCCTCCACTTCTCCACACTACCACCCCCTCCCCCCCGCAACAAAAAAAGTTTATTTTTCTTTAATTTCCGTTGGCCGAGACGGCACATTACTTTGAAGTGCAAATAAAGCGAGAGAGGCTTCCTGTGAAATAGGTTAATGAATGGCTGTACAGCGGGGTCACCCAACCATCACTCCCCCAAATCCCTTCCAAGTCTCTCCCACCCTCTTGTCAGACTGGTATCCAAAGTTTTGCAAGTTGCGCCTCAGATAATAGAGTTGATTTCCTGTCCACCTTTGGTCATGTCGTTTATTTATTTCTTAAAATACCGACTAACGGACTGCCCCAACACCCAAGTCAGCCTGCATTGTAGTTTAACAGAACAAGGCCACTGTTTGAAACCACTTCATTGCCGCCTATCATACACCGATTAATAATCCAAGATGCGTTGGTGCCCCTGTTCACGACTAAATAAATCCAGCACTGTGCGTTGCTACGGTCTCAAAGGGCAGTGTAAAAATAAATACAAGGACTGATCAAATGTTTGTTGTCGGAACCGTCCCGCGGAGAAAAAGTGTCACTTTTCTCTCGCGGGTGATGCAAAACACTATTTTAACCAAAAAAAACCCAAGCCCGCGAGTTTGGAAGCATTTTACTTTTCAGTGACTATCACTTTTGGTTTGTTATAAGGTCAACCGCGCGGTGAAAATTCTTACAACTGCTAAACCGGACACACTAAAAGAGTTTGTTGGCAATGGGGTTGGGGAATAATTGCAGCAAAAGTGACACAGAATCTCGCCCCATTGCGCTATTTTTCCCCTTCATCGTTTTGAGTTGTAAATGCTTGTCCCCGGGTTGCAATTCCGAGTTTCAAGCTCTTCCTGAAGCGCAGTGACCATTCCCTATGCCCCAGTCCCACTAACATTTAGAGCCCTGAACTAACTCCTGCGCTTGGTCAAATGAATTTCCACGGGTGCTTCTCGAATGTTCTCTCGAACGGGATGGCAGTGCCATCCTCACATTTAGTTGGGGAGGGTAAAACATCTAAATTTGACTCTGTCTCCCGGAATCCATCCCAGCGAGAAAACGAAATAAATGAAAGACCCAGAAATATTCCTAGCTACAGAAATGCTCCCTAACTGTCCCTCCCTGCCCACAGTTAATCCCGTATTTTACTGTTTTGTATTAATTGCATTTTATTAACATTGATCAGCAGCTAATAGCGGCCTGCACTATTTAAGTAAATATTAAAGTATAAGCCTGAATTATGTGGGTTGAGTTGAGTTGAAAGCGTTCCTTAGCATTACATGAATTTTAGTTTTGGACCTGGACTGTGCTTGGATAGATATTGTGCAGGGTCACCGCCGGCACTTCTCAAGCTGAACAGTGAAAGCGGGAATTGTTTGCAAACTAAAATTACTTCAACTACAGAAATGGAGCTGGGGGTCTGGAGTGAGGAGGGGGTGGCGAGGGAGACAATACGCGAAGAAAAGATTTCAATTGCAATATGCAGCGCACGATGACAGAAAATCGTTCGAAAACAAGCGGCTTGATGACAGATTAAATGATTTGTCACCGAGAAATCAGACTGTTGATTCCATTCCAAGAAGGGCTGCAGTAGTAAATAGCGAAATTAATACAACTTAACAGCGAGTAGCCTTTATACCCACACTTGTATCGAATAATCTGATTGAGAAAAGATCAAACGGAGATTCCATTCATAGTCACTTGCAAATTTATGCCCAGAAAGAAATAAAAAAAGTCATGTTGGCCAGTGTTTCAGGGAGTTATTCTTTATATGTATTATATATTTACAAAAATAAGGTTTCTATTGTGTCCCGGGAGAGTGAGCGCTGAGCTCAAGGAACTGTGAATATTTCCAACTTTGAACTCACCTACAACCTTTTACCAAAGTGATCTGACTTCAGAGAAGTTAGAAGCCAGCGCCACCTGCAGAACTGTGGGCGACACGACGCCTAACTCACTCCATTTATCGCTCAAAAACCTTGCACATACACAAATCATTTCTTTACAATAAAACAAATAGGCACCTGAAAGATTCTGGTCGGCGAACAGGCAAGTGAAGAAATGAAACGCACATTAACTACCCATTGCAGAAAGATTACGGCGAATTCTGAAAGCTATTAAGAAGGAATGAGTTTGAGGCTTTAGTACTTTTGCATGGTCGGCCCATGCTATGTGACTGAAATTGCTGTGGGTCACTAAATTGATGCGTCTACACATGGACTCAGTGAAACGTTAAGAGCAAACATTATTAATAAAAAAAAACTTCAGAGAGACAGGACAAAGTGTGATTTGTAAACTCTATTGATATACCAGAAACGTTTTTTTTTTAACAAAAGTCTGTCAATCTAATTTCACTTTCCGCTCCGTATAGACAGCTCAGGTGAACTAACGGGGCCTATGTGGGGGAGGGGTGCGGCGGCTGGGGCTGGTTAAATAACTTGATTGCACAGAAACACCGGTTAATATAATCAGATATATAAACAACATCTCAGGAAGTGGAAGCACCATAGTTGTCGTTTGATATATATCCTTCTTTGGAAGCGGCTGATTGCAATAAAGAGTCAATCTGTTTAAAATAAACAGATGTACAGGGAGAGACTGTTCCCGCAGAATTCAATTTGGAAATAAGACAGGAATACATGATATGTTAGAGGAAAGTGCAGCGAGACCCAGATTAAGCGAAATACAGATAATGTGTGGAGTTGCTCTTGACTAAGGTCTGTCTACTTATTCCATTTATCCTATCGTCTTGTTCATGTCAAACGGGCTGTTTCGTAATTCAATTCCCCAAATAACATCGAAACTCAGATTCCGAATTTAGGTTTTGTATTTGTGCTAAAATGTAAGATTGAGTGGTATGCGTATGAATGAGAATTGAGTGTCTATGTGTCCAGGTCTATGTGTGTTGAGTTTGTGCTTCCCTTTATACATGAAGTGTGTATGCGTGTGTCAATGTGTCTGGAAAGCGTGTGTGAGGTATGCATCAATGTATTTGCAAGTGTATGTGTTTGTATAACTGTATGTCTCTACGCGTATATGCGACTGTATGTGTCTGTATATGTGAGCACGTGAGTATATGCGAGTGTGCGTGTGGTGAAGAGTGTTTGTGGCGCTGTAAGTGTGACTGCGTGTCTCTGTATGTTACTTCATGGCTCTATATAAATTAATGTATATGTGTGCGCCTCTGTAAGAGTGCATTTATGTAAGCGTCTCTCTCTCCGTCTGCATGTATGTGTTCCTGTGTATATATGTGTTGCATATGTTCGTGTATTCGTCTGTATATGTGTGTCTCTGTGTATGTGTCTGAGTACCTGTCTGTGTGTGTGTCTGTATTTGAGTGCGTGTCTCAGTGTATGTATGTCTGTTTCTCTTTGTATGTGTAGTTCTCTGTATATGTTAGTGCGTTTTTGCATGTCAGTCTGAATATAAATGTGTGACTCTGTACACTAATGTGTATCTCTGCTTCTGCATTGTGAGTGAATGTGTGTCCTTCTGTCTGCATATGTGAGTCTGTGTCTGTATATGTTTGTGTATGTATGTGTGTGTGTATATGTGTGTGTCTATGTGTGTCTGTATGTGTGTGTGTGTATGCGCGTCTGTATATGTCAGTGTCTGTGTGTCTATTTATTTATGTGTGTTTGCGAATGGTGACTCTCAACACTGGCAGATCACGGGACCTCCTCATTTGGGGTCCAATCTGCGCTGGCGAATCACAATGTGTTGTAATCTATTGGCTTTGTCTGACAAGTCATCCATCTTTCTAAAGGGGACTGGAGTGGCTGGAATCTGCGCAGGGTTTTAGAGAGAGCCACGCAGAACCCGGGCTCCAGTCTGTACTTCAAAACCTGCAACCAGCACCAGAAACTAACCAGAGACACGTTCTCTGGCTCCATTGGGCACTACCGCCCTGCAGACCGGCCTGTTACCCTGGTGCAACTCAGGCACCCATCAGTCGCATCTGAGGAGACAGGGCGAAAGCAAAGGATTTGAGTGAAGGTGTACAGAAATTTTCAGAGGGACAGTGAAATTGCCAAAACGACGCATCGCGCGTTCATTTCCCGTCACTGCGTGTGCGCTTCTCTCTCTCTCTCTCTCCCTCGCTCTCTAAACAGTCTATAAATCCGAGACTTGGTTTCCGACTGATTTACTCCAAAAACATTGCAGAAAACTGGACGGACATGTGTCTCACCTGTGCGACTGCCGACCTATCTCTCCCTATCTCTCCGTGCACCGGGAACAGCGAGTGAGGACGCCGGCCGCCAGTCACAACTTTCTTTCCCGGAGTAGTTTTAGTATTTTCGCTGGACGCCACAGCTGAAAAGGGGAGGAAAAAAAAAGACAGAGAAAAGTTGTTTTTGTTTTGTTTTGTTTACAGTCAATGTTATTTTTTTCTGCATTAACGTAAGCGTTTAATTAAAAGACGAGACGGCGGATTCAGTCCCCTTCATTTCTGTAGCGTTGGCACTCATGGATATACATTGTAAAGCAGATCCATTCTCAGCTATGCACAGTGAGTAAGAGATTAATTGTACTTTGTATTTTCTAACGCCAGTTTTAAATGAAATATTAGTGCTGCGAGGCGCAAATTAATAAAGCTTTCTAATTGTAATTGCTAATATTTATTTAGCACAGAAACGTAACGAGATGCACATTTCATAAAAGGATGATTTTATTAATAAAGGCAAAGACTATTTACTTGACAAAATGTCACTTACATCTAAATATACATGTCCGGGTTGTTTACGTTGATAACAGAAAGATCACGGCACGTATTAAACTGAGAATTTGAGGAATATTAAGCAGACCAAATATAATTGCACTGGAAAAATAAAAGGGGATGCTTGAAGCTCGCGGGAGTTGTGTAGCTTTTAAGAAGGTCATTCAACGAGTCTTTCCCTCGCACTCTCTGCACGATTGTAAAGGGAGAGTGGGTGGTTTTCTCGCCAAACATATTAACCAAGCTTCCCTCACAAATATCTTCTAACGTTCAGCTTGTGACGTTGCTTTTTGCCAGTAACTCTCAGGTAGAAGATTCTCTCTTTTTCTTTCTTTCTCTCTCACCATCCTTCTTGAGAATTTGTTTCTTCTCGCTTCCAGCTGCTTGTAAAAGATAACATTTACAAGGGAGTTCGGGTGGCAATGAAATAATCTTTTCATACAGCCCGGATTTGACAAGTGCCGGCTCATCCCGTTTCTGATTTCAGCGTTCACCACGTGTAGGGCCCCATAGTATTAGAAATCTCTCAAACACTATAAACCGATTCACTGCACTAACATATATATATATGAAGTCAAGTAGATATCTTTTATTGCACTGGGTTGGATTATTAAAATAATTTGTAATTCATACCAACCTCGATAGAATTTTAACGTCGGGTTGAGAGGAAAATAACTCGTTTCACGTATTGCCATTTTCTTTGTAAAGGTAAACGCATACTTATAACGCTAACAGAAATAACAGCGTAAAAGGTTTTTAAATTATTTATTCTAATCTTCCCTTGATGATGCAGCTTTCAAATAATACCGAATCTAAGATATCAAAGCTGGTTTGAATTATTGATGCTGAATCAGATAGGAGTTTTGCCAGATAGTAACTTCAAACCACATCTCGGCAGAGTAAAGGAAAAGCGCGAACAAAACAGCTATCATTAGAGAGCACTTTACCTCGCTCTCCCAGTTGTATTTTGTAGGACAGATTGGCAAATGCTTTGTTTCCTTTTTAACATAATCAAATTACAATGGGAATCGAGTTAAAATGTGTTGGGAAGATCGAGAAAGATTTTAAAGAGTTTTGTTTTTAAATAACCATTCTGTACAAGATTGTCCTACACAAATCCATATTTATAATCTTCCGGTCTGTCTTCATTTCGGGGCAATTCAGAATTAGTTAGAACGATGTCACATCATTGAGTTAGTGTTTGAAGCGAAGGAATTGCGTTGTTGTCGAAATAACCGCGGTCACTCCAGCGTAAATAAACTTCGGACAAGTACACTGAGTGCAAGGAGATCCCCTTGTCTCCTTCTTGTTCCAGTGAATCACACAAGTCTTGTAAATAAGGCGAGGCGTTTGATATAATTCCTTCTGTCCGTTATTAAACAGCATGGCCACAATAAATAACACAACGTTTGGAGTTAAAGAAAATAACACAAGGCAAGCGACACGTTATTTAGGACTAGCTGCATGAGCTGTGTGTGCAAGTTTTGAAACGTAAACAATTGGTCCACTTAATTACTCGGTGCCCAGCATATGCACCCCATTACACATTGTAACTTATGTGTTCTATATATATTAACACAGATTGGCAGATGCATTTATAAGTCATATAAATCCATAGATCCCTTTTTAGCTTCACAATGCCCCATACTGAAATTGTCTACTTTTTTTTAACAATTTTACACTCACTGAAATTGCTGATTGTCACCCGAGCAAAGCAAACTGTACCCCCGATAAAAAGATCTCACCAACACCTCCACACCCCTCCAAACCACACACACACACACACACACACACACTACAGGAGCAGAAGAAACCGAGACAGAGGAATTTTCAGACGCCTCCTCCGAAGCCCTGCAGCGAGGGAACCCTACACATTTGTAATTCGCTGTTTTCCACACTCTAACCGCGCAGATACCAGCGTGCCGTTTAACAAACAGATCATCTTACCGCCCCGTCAAACATACACACACACACACTCACAATACAATCAACACTTGCTCGACAAATGAAAATGGAAGCTAATTCAAAAGCGGTAAACATGGATTTTTTTAAAAAAAAATTTTGATGATCCTCAATTTTCAAAGTGCAATGAATATTTCTGCTTGTTAAAACTACCACGTCATATTGTGTGAGATACATTAATTTAATCCGGTATCAGAGATTTTAATGTATAAATATACGGGCTTTGTATTCCGTAAGAAGGCAGAACGAATCAATAAATGGAAATAATGTAGTTTTAAAATAAGGCATTTCATGTGCCTTTATGTATAACTTAATGTGTGAACTTTAAAAATGTATCGCTGTTTTACTACACGTGTCCACATATATGTAATTTCTTTATTCCATGCTTTCGATTTTTTTTCCTCTCGTTCTCTTTTCTCTTTCTATTCCCATTTCCTCCCGCCCTTTTTTCTCCTTCCATTATTTTGTTGCTTTTGCGCCACTCCTCCCTTTTCTCTCTCTCTCTCCCCCCTACCCTTGTCTTTTTTTGCTCTCTTTCAGGTTGCAGTTCTACCTGGGATGAGTTCAGTTGTGTGTGTTTTGCAGGGCATGGGGGTGTGAATCAGCTGGGAGGAGTATTTGTGAACGGCAGGCCCCTTCCCGACGTGGTGAGACAACGCATCGTAGAACTTGCACACCAGGGAGTCAGACCCTGTGACATCTCTCGGCAACTGCGGGTCAGCCACGGCTGTGTCAGCAAGATACTGGGCAGGTGAGGGGGGATACTGCCAGAGACAAGGGGCAAACAGAAATTAACGCAGCCAAGAAAGAAACAAAGTTTAGTACTATTCATAAACCTACACAAGCACATGATCCCGGAACTAGTATGAGAAATTGGTTAGTGGCGCTCAGAGGTGAAAGGACCCACACAATAAAGTCAATTTATGCTCCCACCTACTTACACTGATCAAACTCACATCACCCCTAATGACAATGCCGTTGGCAACGAAAGTTGAATCCGCTAGCAGCGGAAATTTGCAAAAAAGAAACTGTTTTAACAACACTAATATAGGCAGTGTTATCAAAGTGGCATACTGGGTCTAGTAACGACAGTACAAACAGTTCAGAGTAAATGATATGGGTAATCCAGAAGGCAGACAAGGTACAAAGACAGAGAAGTACTCCCAGGACAAGAAGGTAGCTAGATGAAACATCAGTTAAGATGTGCCAAATCGGAGCTGAACGCGAAATCGAACGTTATTTTTCGAGCTGGCACACCCCATTGTGAACACACTCCAGTTTTAAGTCGATCAGATCCGCCTCTAACGGAAGAAATCACTTACAAAGCAGGAGTGGAATAAAACGAGAGTGTTGGGGGAAGGGGGCGGTCTGTGGAGGATTTGTAGCTCGTTGCCAGGGCCTGCGAGGTTGACGTGGTTTATGCAAATATTCACAGATTCAGTAGAACAGGTGGAAATAGGGGGTGGACTGTATTTTTTGTGAGTTTTTTTTAAGACTCTACTACCTGCGATTTTAACCCCTAACCATTATTTTGGGAGTGGAAGAGAAGGTAACAGATTCTTTCGAAACTTAGGAAATGTCCATTTCCCAGGTAGTTATCCGAACAAGTCAGCTATTCAAGAGAAGCTGAAATAAATAATGTCTTGATACCACTGAAATAAACTGGAAATTAAAATCTAGGCCCGGAATAATACGTGACAACTGATATTTCACTGTGAAACAAGCCATTTGACAAAGCCAGACTTGGAAATCTGAGTGACGCTGAAATAGGAGTCTCAAAAGTGTAAATCTTAAAAAAAGAATCACTGCAGCTGGCTCCTGTTTTGGACTCGTCACTTTAATTTTCTTTTTAACTTGCTTTCTGAACGTTATTGCATTTAGACGCTGAAATTTTCCTAAGAAGTCATGGAGACATAAGAGAAGGGAGAAAAAAAAACACGTTAGAAATTACTGGTATCACGCTGGGCATTTAGTGTCCAGTAATCACTGATTGTATTGCACCCGGAGTGGAAACATTACTGCGGTGTTGGAACCATTTCTAATCCGATGGCGCCATTTGGGAATACACAGCGCTGGGAGCGGGTGGGGACAAAGTAGTTTGGCGTTAACCCCTCTCGTCATTGCTTATGTGGCCCCTGATTAATAAGTGCCCAGACTCTGTATTTTTCCGAAGGCAGGTATTTGTTTACCCGGAGTATGTTCAGACCTTGAAACGTTTTGAATCCCCACTATGCGGCCACTGATGAGGTGAATACCACCTGTGCTGAATCTCAGTCACGCTGCACAGGTCGGCTTGGAGTGTTCCCTGGTTTAAGCCGATTCAGTTCCTGAACGAATCTATCCTGAGTTAAACCCGCGCTAGAATTGCAATCTGCATTGCATTTGTTATTTACATTCGACCTTCCCCATGCCACCATACTCCCCCCTCTCCCCCCCACCCACCCCCAATTTATAGCCCAAATTGAGCAGCGCACAGGGGGGAGGCGAATGGTATTATTTCCCACTTCAACAATGCGAAACAGTTTTTTTTAATAACCTAACCTGCTTCGCTTGCACAACCCTTTACCATAAAACGGACAGAGGCTAGGAGGGTAGCGCTCGGTAACAGTGGGATAAATAAGACTGGTGAAAGGACAATAATTATTCACTGTGAGGGCTGTGGATCTCAGTTTCAGATAATGCAGGGGGAATCGTCTCGAGATCGTGGCTCTCAATTTCTACACTGTCCATTCTACTTCAGATTCCTAAACAGAACACAACGACTTAGAAGCAAATAATGTGAACAGAACACAACGACTTAGAAGCAAACAAGCTTTAACGCAGACACATGCATAGAGCCGGGGAGAGTCGTTCAGATAGCTTCCACTCCCAGCTCTTCTGCCTTCTGTCCCGCTCCCTCGGGCGGAAAAACAGTCGGCAGAACAATCCAGAAACTTCGGTCCCCTCCGCCACCAAAGGCAAAGCGTCAGCGTCAATGTTTAATTTTAATTGTAACCTTTCTAAAACTGTCTCCCCCGGTGAGGAGAAGAAAATGACGCATAGGATTGTATTAAAGCTTTCTAATCTTTAAGCGAGCTGACGGGTAGTTAGAGAGTAGGGAGGACTGTAGCGCAGACAGGTTAATACCTTTGCATACATACACTGATTTATTTGTGTTTCAGTATGCCATATTCATTTTATGGGGCTGTAAATAACGAGTGAGGTCGAGTTTTGTTGTCGTTTCCCTAAATTTAATTATATAAGAGATAGAACAATTGTGTAATTAATATCCATGTTTAATCTAATGCAAATCCTTGTTGATTGCGGGAACTCCACAGCGGTGCGGGAATGACAGACAGCATTCTTTGCTGAAGTTTTACTTGTCATATTTTTTTCGCTTTTCTGGTTCGTCTACCCTATCAGGTACTATGAGACGGGCAGCATCAAGCCCGGAGTTATCGGCGGCTCAAAGCCCAAAGTTGCGACCCCGAAAGTCGTTGATAAGATAGCGGAATACAAGCGCCAGAATCCAACCATGTTCGCTTGGGAGATTCGCGACCGACTATTGGCCGAGGGGATCTGTGACAATGACAGTGTGCCCAGTGTCAGCTCCATCAACAGGTACAGGCGTGAGACCGGGCTCCGACAGCCCTCAACAAGTTAAAATAGCAAGTCTTCATTGATAATACTGAAAAGGGTCAGGAATGAACAGAGAGAATGAACAGCTAACCAGGTTTCAACGCTCAGCGTAATCTTCAGTTAGAACGATAAGTCTGAAAGTAGGTCTGTTTCACTGAGAGTAACAATCGTTTTCAGTCGCCACTATTAACTTCACAATTAAGTTCAAGGAAGTGAGGAAGTATTTGACTAAACCGCTCGCCGCTATAAATGTAGATTGGGCTGAGCAGGACATTTGGAAAAGCGGGGGCAGGGGGCGACAGACAGACAGTGGAGGCTGTTTATATCAAGAAAAATTAAACTTTAATTTTGTAAGATATAAGACGGGGTGCAGTAATCTGCCTCATTGATATAGTCAGAAAGGACGGAATGTTCTGTCCAGAGTTAAAGAAATCAGTTCCTAACTCAAAGGAGCTCATGACAGTATCTGTTTATACAATATACCAATATAGAAATACCAATCTGGAAATACATACAATCAGCTAACCACATTTTTGTATCACTCCTAAAACATGGGCTCCTAATGGGAACATAGTAAATCTATATCAGAGGCGGCGGTCTCCCTTCTGAACTCACCTGGGATCATAGCGAAACAGGCGGCTATATCAATGAAGGGCAGGTGAACAAGACCCGGATGCACTGCCCTTTTTCGCTGTTTAATGTAATTGCAAATTGGTGGAAATGTAAACTATTAGGGAGGCTCTATAATGCCATTGATTTAAAGATTACAGCCTGGGCGGTGCTTCTACTGAAACCCCCTGAGTTTTGCTGGAGGGAAGAGCGGAAAGTGGGGAGAGAGAGCCCATTTCATATCCTCAGAGGCTGGCGGGGGCGGGGTGGGGGAGGTTCTGTGTTTTTTTTGGGGGGGGAGCAGATTTTTTTTTCGCAATAAAATAGGCGAGTTTGGACGATCGGCGTGGGAGAGGGGGAGCGTTGTAATCAGCCAGAGCCAAGGGCAGATTTCTTTGCAAGGAGAGTGAGAATTTTAATTGGAATTCACAGAAGACGCTTCTCAAAGGCGCACTAGATAAGTCAGGTCGACTAATTATTGTTATTAGTTCGACAAGTTGAAAACTTATTGTACAGAGAAACAAAAAAAAATTGTACACGATCCCTTGGACCTTTATATTGTTTTTTTTCGGTGCGCATCTTTCCACTCTCTTCACTGCTTGACTTCTGTTTATTTTCTCTCTTCTCACTCTCTCTCTCGCTCATGCTCTCTCTCTTTTATCTTGTTAATTTTCCGACGCTTAATGAAGTTTTGCTCAGTCCAGGTTAGCGGTTCTGAAATCTGGGAGGAATGCAAAAGCTCTTTATAAGTAAATGGAGCTGGTTGGCTCTGTGAATGCGCACTTTGTCTAAGTTCACGGAGGTCCAGCTATATGAAACCGCACCTCTACATCTGCAGTCTTACCTGAACACACAGGCACACACATGCCGGTACTGAAGTGGACTGTTCCCCTGAAACGCTGAACAGACTGACAACTCTTGTTTGTGCATTTTTCTAAAAAAATGAGATTTTCTTAAACCTATTCCGCAGCCTCTCGTAACTCGCCCCAGTATGAGTCAGTGCGCTTCAGCCGCTCAAATCCCTAAAATGTTGAGACTGGACAGTTAAGAGGAGCGTCTTACTGACAAACTGTATTTAGAAAGCTTCCTCAGAATTGTTGTGCGTTCCACTCCCGCCAACATGTAATGCCCGTTACCTTTCTCTCACTTATTAAAAACTCCCGGTGCTGAGCCGACCGTGTTCCCTTCGGTGTGTTCTGATTTTGTATCATTAGAATGAGAATTTACGGTGGGGAAAAAACTCTATATTTCAGAGACACGCGAAGAGGAAAACAAAAGATAAAACAAGCATTTTAAATTTTCTGCTTATAAAACAAAACTGAGCATTTATGAACGCCTCTAATTTATCAACTCCCCACACAATCATCTTGAAGGGAGCGGGATCAGACGCACATGTTTTTTTGGGGGGGGAGGTGTGTATTTCTGTATGGATATATCCAGGGCTAGTGCAGGTAGAAATTGGAGAGGAGACTAATGAATGCATTCTCTACAATATCTTAGATCCTTGGTGGAGAGAACACGGCAGTATTACTTCGATACCAGTATCTGGAAAAGGTTTATTTATCTGCACCCATCTCATGCCGTGACCAATAATAACTCGGCTGTAACTCGATTAAAATCAGTTTTTATTTTGTGTGCAGAGGCTCTCTTGCTACCTCTGGAAGTAGCACTTTTCAGATGTCTAACAGGTGTTTCAAACAGCGGTTCACTGTTATTTCATAGGGAGGGGATTCTCCTGATTTGAGAGTGAGATTTACCAGCCAAACGTGCACCCCCCCCTCCGCCCCCGCCTTTGCCGGCCGAGTGGGACGTTCGTTCTTCCTCTCCGCCGGATTGACCTCGCTACCGGCCGCCAAACATCTAGCCCAGCCCCGCAATATTTACAAAACATTGCATTCTGCTCCCCTCCCTTCTCTTTTTTAAATTTCCAAACGATCAGAGTCAGATTGCATGCATTGAATAGAGAGAGAGAGAGGTTGAGAAATGAAAGATAGTTCTTGGTTGAAAATAACAACCTGTGATATTCGGGGTGGGGGGATGAAGAGGCGGATTTTGTGAGTGTGTTGGAACGCTGGACTACGGATATGAGCTTTCTCCGGTCTGTATTCGCTACTGTTGCCACCAGCGACACATTTTACCCGATCGCTGGTAGCTATTCCACACGGTATTTAAAGGCAGTGTGTTTAACATTAAAACAGAGTCTGTCAAAAAAATTGCATGGCAGTACAATCTCTCACAAGGGCAATTTGTGTGGATTAATTGCATTACAGCATGTTGGTAAAAGTTTTCGGTTTCAATTAAACCGGAGGTGGAGTGGGAAGAAATCGTGTGGCTGCGAGAACCGGTGTGACAAAAAAAAATTAGAATCCAGAAAAGAAACAATTAAATGAATCTTCCCCCTTTCCCGTCTTAATAAAAGGGCGTTGCTTTGCGGTGTTGCCTTTTAATTCAATATACAACGATTATCTCAGATCATTACATTGGCAAGTCCACTTTGTAGCTAAATGCTGTCCTTGCATGAATTTTTAAAGATTACAACTAGACAAGGCTTCACTGTTGTTACATTGCAGTCAGGAATAAGAAGCAAACGGCTGGTGGTCATTAAAAAAAAAATCCAAGCCCTCCTTTCGATGCTTATTGATTCCGACTCAAAGCAATTTTAATATTTCTTCAGGGAATTTTCCGCAACGGCCAACTCATTAATTCGCCCTCCTAAATTGCTTATTCAATATCCAGGACATGGATTCCGAATAAAGTCGCTGAATTTATGTGGCTGGCGCAAGTCAATAGGTCAAATAACAGTTATGGTGGAATTTGGGAATCCAAATCAAATATTGATACATGTTTTTTTTTGATAAGTCCTGTAGCTTTTGTCGTGTAACCCCAAGGACATTACCACGGAGATTGTGGGCGATCTTGTGGCCATTAAAATCAATGAGTGTTTGATGTATATCGACTGTTTTATATGAACTCCTACCAGGGATCCCAAGTGTTAGAGGTCAGGCAATAACATGGAGGCGGGGGCTGGGTGGTAAAGGCAGTTTTAAGAATTACCTAAAGCAAACTCGCCTCCTAAAACGCTCGACGCAAGAGAGGGGAAAATCTGTTGTGATGGCTCTGAACATCTCCAGGGTAACTGCTAAGGCTGAGGGTAGAGTAGGTTTGGATGACTTCTGTAGTCAAGACTCCGTGTTGGGTTATTAGGTTAAAGTTCCCCCTTTCTCCCAAAACACACACACACAGATCCTGTGAAGTAGAGGGACAAAGCCATGAATCCTCCCATAGTCGACCAGTCCTGGAAGACATTCATTATTCTTGCAGCAGGAGGCTTAAAGTGGGGATTAAGCTCCGGGGCAGTTGGGGACGGGGTGAGTAAATATCAAATGAAAGAAGTGAGGTGAAAAGACAAGCAAAAAGACCATCTACGTTATATATTTTTTAAAAAACCGTATCCCTCCTGCGTAAATAATTTGCAGACCCCAAACTATTTAATTGAGCTGAGAGATATTAAGGGGCACGTCGAACATTTTAATTTTTTTCGCCTTTTTAATCTATTAACCGCAACTGTTTTAAATCTGCGAGAAGTTAGCGTTTTTTTTTACACAGGGCCTTTGTTGTAAATCTCGTTGTTGGAATAAATCTCTACATAAATATAGCTTTTCTCCCCTTTTACTCGCCTTGCCTTCGCTCAAACGATAACATTTGCTCGGCGCGGAACGCGCAGACCCAGTTTAAAATGCCTCGGGAGTGAGCCCCTTTCAAAGTGTCATTAGTACAGACGATGGGAGAACGGCTTGCAAGCAGCATTACAGAACTATTGCATTCCTGTCACAAATAATTTATGGCTTTCCATTTGCATTACTGGCCTTGCAACTAATTCCCAACTTTTCTCCAGCCGCAGATCAATTAAATCACATCCTTTTTCAGCAGGTCTAGGCACCTCACGCAGCTCTGACTCTGGGAGTTCTGCCTGGGGAGCCCGGGCTGCCTTACACGCGAGACAACTAGATTAGACGTGACCAGGTAGAGTCAGTCGCCCTGATCATTGAGGTGAATTGATGTGATTTCATGGTTTGTTTGCAGGATCATTCGGACCAAAGTGCAGCAGCCTTTTCATCCCTCACCGGATGGGCCCGCCACAGCAGTCGCTGCACCAGGCCACACAATAGGTAAGAAAGAAAACAGAGCTGGCAAGTAAATGATAATCATTTCACACCTATCAATACTACACATTTCCCTATCACCAACCTACACTCCTGCTCTCCAGTTCATGCTGCTGTTGGCTGCATGTTTTGTTGGTGTGGAATCTTTTCCAGGCCAACACAGCTATTAGATGAAGAGTCACCTAGACTAGAAACCAGTAGCTTGCTAACTCTCAGTTGATGCTGTCTGACCCGCTGTGATCTCCAGCATTTGTTGCTTTCAGTACAGATTCCAGCATCTGCAGTAATTTGCTCCTACAAGTTTTCTTTATTCTTTTGTTGTCCATCCCCTATGAATTGCATGGTATTTCATAGAACAGTTGAACCTGAACCACTTTGCAGAGTAACATCTAGATAAGGATGTTTCAGAGATAGTAGGAACTGCAGATGCTGGAGAATCTGAGATAGCAAG
>NC_063365.1:3246786-3281267 GCF_021869965.1 Rhincodon typus | reverse complement strand
CCTCTCTCCCTATTTATTTCAGAACCCCTTCCCCTCCCCCATTTCTAAAGAAGGGTCTAGGCCCGAAATGTCAGCCTTCCTGCTCCTCTGATGCTGCTTGGCCTGCTGTGTTCATCCAGCTCTACATCTTGCTATCTAGATAAGGATGACAGCTTATCTTGCCTGAAAGATATTAGTGAACCAGAAAGGGTTTTATGACCATTGATATCATCATCATCACACTCCAGATTTATCATTTGAAATCAAATTCCAACAGCTGCCCTGGTGGGATTTGAACCCATGTCCCCAGAGAATTGACCCTGAGCCTCTGGGTTGGCTACACAGCGACATAACCATGACACTACCATCTTCTCCAACTAAAGAAGGCTATCACTACTTCAGATGAGCCGCAGAGGAGATTAGCTTGACAGGTATTCGGGGTACAGGCCATTAGTTACTTGGAAAGGTCAGAGAAGATGGGAATGTATTCCTCAGAGCTGGAAAGGGGGTGATTTAATCGAGGTGCTCAAACTATGAAGGACTTTGTTTGTGTTTGCGAGGGGAGATTGCTTCCAGAATAAGTAGGTATGCAGAAGAACCAGATGATAGACCTGTTTATTCAGACAGTTGTCATAAACAAAAAAGGGTTAACTTTATATAGCACCTTTCATTAGCACAGAATATCCCAAGGGATGTTATAGCCAATGAAGTATTTTAGAATTGTAGTCACGGTTCTAAGTCAGGAAACATGGCAGTCAGCGTTTACACAGCAAGAATCCAAAACCGCAACGTGACAGTGATTACCTGAGCAGTTTTAATAATGTTCAAGTATAAATATTAATTAGGATGGGAGGGATAACTCCCCTGTGCTTCTTGAAAATAGTGCTACATCATTGTGTCCATTCACCTGAGTTGGCAGACATGACCTCAGTTTAGCATCTCTGACGGTACATGCCCCTCTTAGTACTGCACCAGAGTGTCAGCGTCACTTTTTATATGAATGTGCTGGAATGGGGCTTGAACCTATAACCTGTGAGTTTGAGACAAGAGGGCTGCTAACTGAACCACAGCTAATTTGGGACAGCCAACCTGAGAAAAAACAGAGGAAGCAGATTCAAGAGTTAATTTTAAAAGGATTGGATAAATACCAAAACGGGAAAATTTATAGGAGCTAAGGTGGAAAAAGGACAGGTGCACAGTACAAATTAGGTAATCTATTCAAAAGGGCTGAATTATATCTTTTTGCTGAATGTAATTCTCCACCAACATTGATATGAAAATGGATGTTTCCTGGACAGGAAACTAAACAAGAGCCAGCAATGCTGCGTATTTCATGATATGCATTGACATAATCTGCAAAAGTACTGTGTAAAATACTACTCATACCAAAATACATAAAGATATTCAATTGATTTGTACAAAGATGATGCATTAAAACCTGCAAATCTACATTGTTTCCAGTTTGTAAAGTACTTGTAATGATGGCTTTACATGTTTAATTTTTAAAATTAGAATTAATCTGTTATTGTTTTGTGGTCACCAAAATATCAGAGACTTGTAATCCTATAACACAGTTTCAAAACATTTCATTTTCAACAGCTTATCTTGAAGTTCTGTAGTTATTAGAACAAAAAGGGGATGTGGAGGTCATTTTGCATATAGGAGCTCTAACAAACACCAGTGACAGGAATAATCAGTTGAATGTACAACCATACTTAGGGCCCCTTAGGTACTGCTGCAGTATCTTAAGTAGTACTCTGGTTTATCATCTCAGTCAAACGGTGACACTTTTGACAGTGTGGCACTTCCTTCCACACTTCACTGGATCATCAGTTTGGACAATGGGATGGAATTACTGCAAGGGTTTAGCAGTAGGACAGGGAGACCTAGTGGTTCAGGTACATAATTTTTTTGAAATTTGCATCGCAGGTGGACAGGGTGGTTAAGAAGGCATTTGGCATGCTGGCCTTCATTGCTCAGACATTTGAGTACAGGAGTTGGGACTTCATGTTGAGGTTGTACAGGGCATTGGTGAGGCATCTTCTGGAGTACTTTGTGTAGTTCTGGTCACCCTGCTATAGAAAGGATATAATTAAAATTGAGGGGGCTCAAAAAATATTTACTGGCGTGTTGCCAGGAATGGAGGGTTTCAGTTATAAAAGTAGGATGGATAAGCTGGGACTTTTTCCACTGGGGTGTAGGAGGTTGAGGGCTAAGCTTATAAAGGTATATAAAATCATGATGGGCATACATAAAGCAAGGGTCTTTTCCCTACGTGGAGGAGTTCAAAACTAGCGAGTATATTTTTTAGGTGAGAGGAGCAGGTCTTAATAAGGACATGAAGGGTAACTTTTTATACACAGAGTCGTTCAAGTGTGGCATGAACTGCCAGAGGAAGTGGTAAATGCAGCTACAGCTGCAACATTTAAAAAACATTTGGGTAAGTACATGAATAGGAAAGGTTTAGAGGGATATTGGCCAAACTGAGGCAGGTGAGACTAGTTTAGTTTGGGAACATGCTCGGCATGGTTTGTTTCCATGCTGTATGACTCTAACTCTGACTGTAACTAGTGGATTCCCAGTGGGTTGGTGTAAACAGCTTTTTAGACAACTTCTCTGGTATTTCTGCTTATTGTTTGGAAAGGGTCAATTGGGGGTCACTGGGAGAACTCCTATGAATATTACTGGGGCACGTGCTGCATTTTGAAGTGGATCTTGCGTCCATCGCACTCCAACCAGGAGGTGAGATTGTCACCAGGTACATTAAGCTAGCAAGTCTTCCATACCAATGGGGCATTTTCCATTTCTCACATCTTCTGACTTCTTGATTTAAATTTCTAATTCATGGGAAACATTTGGGGGGTTACTATGAAAATTTACAGTTATCAGGAAGCAGTATCCTTTTGTACAGTTATTAAATTTTAACACACTCTTCCCGGGATAGATTCCAATGAAATAGCCCATGAAACCAGGTCTGAAAAGATGCCCCTTCTTTGTTTTTGAAAAAAAAAGTCGATTTTTCTATGGATTTGATTGAAATAATTTAGTCACATAATCGATACATAGTACATAGTGATTGTAAAGCCATGCATTGAGACTCCCACATTGCAACATTAGTAGCAACCACTGAAATGTAAGCAAAGAAGTGCAGCTGCTGGAAATCTGAAACACAAAGAAAAAGGGCTTCTCTTTCTACAGATGCTGAGTTTCTCCAGCACTTTCTGTTTGTCTTAATTGCAACTATCTGTTTGAGCAGAAGATTTTAGATCACAAAGCTAGTGACTGCAAAAACTCTGTTCCAGTTCCTCAGAGCTAGGAGGACACTTGCCACAGAGCCCGTTGCAAGCATGGCTCTGCAGAAGTAGTAGGTACATTCAACAATCAAACTTTCCTCAAATATGAACCTAAATGCTGTTCCAGTGGGCTATCCCAGTATTGGAGGCCATCACAGCCAAACCTGCACCCATCTAATCCAATGTTCAAAAATGCACAGCGTAAAAACTCTGACTTTGCGTTCCTCTTCCAGCCATAGAATGAGAGGATAGTTTGTGGGACATTCAACCAGCCTTGTTTGAGTTCAGTTAACTCAGGACAGACCGGGAGTCAAAACTGAGACTATATCCAAATGACCCAGCTTTGCATTAGGTAGAGAATTCAATCAGTAGACCTTTGACAGATGCTTGTACATTGAGGAATTCAAGGCCAATGCAGCCAGGTATAGATGGGAGTTCATTGTCTGGATGGGGAGACATTTACTATGGATGTGGTGAGAACCTGTCAAAGTTAAAGCTGGGGATCCAACTGTTTTGTATTTCTTTTCACAGAAAGTGCTCTATGAGGAAGATTTATAGATATCTTAGCTTGGGTAATTGGTGTGATTTTACAGTTACAACACAGCGAGACACCATATATGCATGCCCAAAATGGGGCAGTTACTGATGAAAAGATCACACAGATCTAGCTGAACAGTACAGGCCTGAAATTATAGACAGGGGGCCAATTGTCTCCCCTGTCAGTCACACTGCTGTTATTAGTCACATTGTATAATGCATGATATATATATGAGTTACACAAAAGTAATTAGATGCACATATATATACATATCCACATACATATGTTTGTTGTACAAACATGCAGAGAAACACAACACAAATTTAACATATCCATGGTAAGTGAATGTTTCTTTTTAATTAAAGCATTAACACATTGTAAAACTGTGCTGGAGTAGCATCATTTGTGTGTTTATTGCTGATATGAGAGGCCATCCTTTTTACTTTTGATTTGCACCGTACATTTTAAGAGCAAGCTAATCCAGTGAGGTTGAGGCCAGTCAACAGCCTCAGCAGCATTTTGGCATCATTCAGGGAAGGGGGGGCCTTCAGAGGTAATGAGCTGAAGGGGCAGTGTCCTGGCCTACACTGATGTCCCATTGCATTGCAGTCTTGCCTCAGGAGGCATAGGGCATCAGCTGACCCATGTTTTGTCCCTTGCCAGGAGCAACAATGAGTAAAACAAATGGCTATCTAATGGTAGCTATGGAGCTGTCACCCACCCTTTCCTGCTACTAGCACTGGGCACACAAAGTTATCTTCAATGCCAGTCAGCAGCCCCTGTTCTTGGTGAGGTGTCTACAAGGCATGTTGGCTAGGAGTGATTGTTGAAGGGCATCGGACATAGTCAGTAGACAATAATACTGTAGAAGTGATATATATCTGCACATGGATGTGCTGAGAGAGGGGGAGACTGATACTGTATAGTGTTCAACCAGTTCAG
Source organism: Rhincodon typus (assembly GCF_021869965.1). Classification (NCBI taxonomy): domain Eukaryota; kingdom Metazoa; phylum Chordata; class Chondrichthyes; order Orectolobiformes; family Rhincodontidae; genus Rhincodon; species Rhincodon typus. The sequence goes on along the minus strand of NC_063365.1, from coordinate 3,276,515 downwards.
TGAAATGCACTTGCACTCACTGCCATGCTCCAGTTGTGATCAAGACAATTGTTGGCTCTTAATTAATTATGAAAAAAATTATAATTATATTTTTCTCAGCTTCATGACATACTTATGGCCATTGAGTGTGATAACACTCCATGATATAAACATAAGCAAAACCCTGGCAGTTGAAACTTAAATCAAAGTTGGTTTGATTTATTGTTGTCACATGTACCTAAGTATAGTCAAAAGTTTTGTTTTGCATGCAGTACGGGCAGATCATAACACACAAGGACACAGGTTTAACCTCTGATCCTTGATGAGTTTGCTGGTGCATTGAGAGAGGCATGAAGGTGAAAAAGGTTAACAGACACATGTGGCTACATGGATAGGGTGCTGAAGGACTTTTGGAGCCCTTACTACTGTATGCATCAAGGGAAAAAAAGCATTAATCTATGAACTTGAGATCCTCCATGAACTGTGCTGCTTTTAACATTCCTATAAGGATCATTACATACAGTAAAACCAATCATCCCTTTGAAGGCAATAATATTGACTCAAACCAGTTTTATTATCAGAGAGTGAATGTACAGTCTGAAATTAGACACTTCTTTTTTATTTAAAACTTTTTATTTTCCCAATTTTGTCTCCCCATTCCCACCAGATATTTCCTCTCACTGGGCTGCAGATCTTTTGGGAACCAGCTGCCCTCCAATACCTTGCTCGAGAGGCCTTTATTCACGTCTGAACCTTGACAGTGAGTATTGGCCAGCTATTCATTCCTGGAAGGTATCACAGCTGATAATTTTTTAATGGGTTGCAGGATGTAGAGTTCTCTGGCTAAGTTAGCATTATTGCCTTTGAGAATGTGGTGGTGAGCAGCCTTCTTGAACTGTTGCAGTCTGTGTGTGGTTTGGGTACACCCACAGTACTGTTTGGGAGGGAAGTCCAGGATTTTAGAAGAATGATGAAGGGATGGCAAAATAAATTTAAGACAGGGTATCATGGAATTGGGAGGGGAATTTGCAGGTAGTGGTGTTCTTACACATTTGTTCCCCTTATTCTTCAAGGTTGTAGAGATTGTGGGTTTGGGATGTGCAGATGAAAGACCCTTAAAGATTTGCTGCTGTGCATCTTGTATATGGTAGATAGGGCACGCATGTTGCACTATTGATAGAGGGAGTAATTGTTTAAACAATTAATGGTTTGTCAAATGAGCAGACTATTATGTCATGGATGCAGTTGAGTTTTTTGAGTGTTGTTGGAGCTACACCCATTTAGGCAAGAGGGTTTATTCAATCATAATCCTGACTTGTGCCTCGTAGATAGTGGACAAACTTTGGAAAGTCAGGAGGTGAGTCACTCACCAGAGAATTCCCAGACTCTGACCTGCTCTTGTAGCCACAATATTTACGTGGCTCGTCCAGATCAATTTCTGGAACCCCAGGATATCGATGGTGGGAGAATGTCTTTGAAAGTCATGGGGACAAGGTCAAGTTGCCCCTGTTTGAAGATAGTCATTGCCTGACACTTTGAGCAGCGCACGTATTACTTGCCGCTTATCAGCCTGAGCCTTGTTGTCTAGGTCTTCCTGCACAGAGACACTGACTGCTCTATAATCCCAGATCTGAATCCAATCCCTCTTGATGCAGTATTCACACTGCATCCATTTACTGATAAAGATTGTGGGTTAGTGATCTGGTGTGGGGACCTGAATGATATTTTCCCTCTCTCTTCTTAACTCATCAATACTAAGAAGAATTGAAGTCCTCTAATATTGCCCAATTAACTATCGGTTAACTTAGTGCAGACAGGGAGTAGAATTTGAAAATCCCTGGCCTCTTTGAATTATTATTACATCAGAAAATACCTCAGTGCACTTGGCAATAGGCAAACTATATTTGGTTATACTTCATGCTGATTAACTTCCTTTATGAGTCTTAAAGAATATTGATCACTCTCGCTCATGACCATTACAAACTCAGTTAGTTTTGCCCAAGCCGGCTGGAGAGAATAACAGGTTAAGTTGTTGAATGCACTGTGCAACACAACTTTTAAAAAAAAATATTGATTTCTTTCAGTCCCAAGCACAAACTCTCCGCCTGTGTCCTCAGCCTCCAATGATCCCGTGGGATCGTACTCCATCAACGGTATTCTGGGCATTCCACGATCGAATGGCGAGGCCAAGAGGAAACGAGATGAAGGTAAGAGGGAAACATGATCCATCTTTTTGTACTGTCACCTGTAGGGCAGCTAGTATTTCTGGCACGGTGTCTGCATGCTATCCATCTGCTCTTTAATCATCTTCTAGTTTACATAAGGTTTGGGCTGTTGGCTGCAGTGAGGCTGCAGATGGGGTTTAATGTTTATTATAGAATTCGGTTCTGCAACTAGGTTTGTGTAATGTGATCGGTTAAGGGGTGTTATTCATTAAGGGTGTACAGTTGGAGATCAGTTCAGGGGCCTTTAGTTCTAGCAATGGAAATTACAAGCTCATGCCATTGTATGACCTTCCAGTGCTGGTTAGCATTGGCAACTCACACATTTAAAGAAGTGAATGCTTTCTGTTGGTGTTTTGTGTGGGAAGGTCACTTCATTACAGTCAAGAAGGAGTTAAATGTATTCCTTGCTTTGTGTGGAGATTCATCCACTTCTTTGGTGCAATCTCTGTTTAGACAGAGCATCAAGGAATTATTTCAGTGGTGTTAACCTCTTGGGCACTCAAAGGTTACGCCAAGTATTGAGCAATTTTTGTTTCTGTTGGAATTGCAAAAGGGATTTCTCCTTGACCTTCTGAGTGTAAGTTTCAAACTAAATGATCACATGTTATGTTACATATTCCTCCAATATCATGAATGGCACAAAGTTACCTGAGGCGAATAGCCTCCCTGGATTAAGGAAGGACAAAACTATCCTGCTCCTAATCACCTTCCAATGATTCCAACTGGAATCGGATCTTGGAGGACATGATCAGGCCTGGTGTTGCCCATATTTGTTGGCCTGCTGACACTCACTGCCAAGATTTACACACAAAGAATGGGCAGTGGAGTGAGTTATTGGAGGACATTTAGCGTGAGTTAAGCCAACTGCTGAACACGAGTCAGTGCCTTCAAGACAAGAGGAGATAAAAGTTTGCAATTTTGGAAAACTAATGTATTTTGTGAACTGTTGGTGTTCTACCCCTTCTCTTGTCATCGCAAAATGCCCTCCTTTGCCCTAAGAGCTTAAAGTCAGCTTCAGTCTCATGGTTTCAGAAAATGTTGAGGTCACAGGAAGCTGGCTGCTAGTTTCAAAGAGTTAAATCTTCTCCGTTACCTTTTATCAGGTGAAGGGACAAGAGTCATCGTCAATACTCAAAGGGAATGGGAGACAAGACTCAGGTTTTCTCAAAATAGGAACCATCTGACGCTACACTTGGATTTGAGAGTGGCCTTTGACTGTAGATAGAGCTAAGGGAGATTTTGGCTGGTATTTGCTGGAAAAAGGAGGGTACATGATGTTACATGGAGAAACTCTGTCTGTATTTACTTATGAATGCCAATGCAACCACCCCTGCTATTTTCTAAGCCTGCTGATGGATTTTTTGATCAAATATTATTTACAATAAGTATACAAAAGCACGTAAGAAATGTTTCCAGAAACAATAATTTCTGATTTTTATATCTTGTATTCTTGTTACATAAAAAATTGCTTTAGAGTGCTGTCTTATTTTGAACTAACTCGATTATGATTTGGACATAGTCTGTGCAGTATATAAAATATAGGCAACCTGATGCTAGTGTAAGTGTGCATGGTCTAGCAGGTTCATCATAATGTTAAAACATTGCGCATTTTTGCTTGTGACAGTGCTAGTACATTTAAAGTGACAAGGTATTTAAGGTAGCTTGATTCTCACACTCATAATATGACACCTCCCACTCTGGTAGCAATCTCCATTTTAAACATTCCTCCCAGAGCTTTCGTTTCCTCCATGGGAATTAGCCCTCCCTATCTCCTGTGGCCTCCACCAGACTCTCAAATCCCTGGGAACTCAGAATTCTGTCCATTCTGCACATCCCCGATTTCCTTGAAGGTTGTGCCTTCACCTGCTTGTGCCCTAAACTCTGAAATTCCCTCCCTAAAGCCTTTCTGTTTCTATCTCCTAACCCTAACCCTCCCTAACTGCACATGTTGCGTTTTAAGTTGACCACTGCCTTCTCAAGGGTAATTAGAAATAAGCATTTGAAGTTGGCCTTTCCTGTGATACCCACATCTCATTAAAGAATTTTATAAAAAAATTCTCTCCTCCATTAAGATGCCAGTTATACCCTACTGATTTGACCAGATTATAATTAATCTTCCTAACATTTTATATGGCTTAATCTCAAATGTTGTTTGATGAAGTACCTCAGGATGCTTTATTAAATTAAGTGCATTATATAAACGTGAGTTGTTGTTGTAATGGCTTCAGAAATAAGAGCCGTCTATCCCCTCAATCAGGTATGTGGTATGACACTTGCAGGGTTGGCCTTTATTTTACCCACTGTTGTTACTGCTATGTTTTGCTCGTCTGACCAGGTTCTGCCCAGTGCAATCATCCCATTACAGTCAATGTTGGCATTGCTATTTACCTGCGTAATTCAGACTGAGATTTTCCTTGTCTCCAGATGGTGAGAAGTAGTGCAGAATCAGCTGTAATGCTCCTCACAGTCAGTGCCTCTTCCTACATTCACCAGCCAGACTCACCCGCAAAGAATGGTGTCTTGACTAGGGTACCGGGGGAACCAGAATGTAAGAATAAGTGGAGGTGGGATTGGTTGGGTGATGACTAAGTTTGGAGGTAGGCGGTGGGAGGCCTTCAAGAGAGAATCACTGGAGGAAAGAAACTCCCAATTTCCCTACAGCATCGACAGCAGAAGGGGCAAAGTTGGGCCTTACCCAATGGAGAGAATAGGTTGGGCAATGAAGGGACTGCAAGGGGAAGGTGGTGGACCACATTGTGCGGGGGTGGGGGGGTGGTTGTTGCAGTGAGAGGAAGTAACTGAAAGGGACAGCTGAGGCGTTCTATTTCAAATAACTGGCTGTGTGGCTCCTTATTCAACGAGCACCTAGGCCAAAAAAAACAAGCTTTCTTATGCAGATTGTATAATGAATTCCCTGAAGATTCTATTCAGCCTCATTTCCCCTTCCCCCAACCCATACCCAACCAACCGGAACACTGACCAATCAAACTCACCACCACCACCACCACCAAACCTCCTCCCCCCAAAAAAATATAATAAAAATCTGGCTTCTCTTTCTGTGAAGTTTATTAATTGAGTCAATGAAGTGCCTATTGAACAGAACCAGGGGTTCCCACTCATAGGCCTGACCTACACTTTTGTCACTGTTGTCTTATACAATTAATCTTGGATGAAATGATTAAGAAGAGTTAGGATAATTACATGTCAAGATGATGTAGCAAGCCACCCAGGTCAGCCGCGGAAAGCAGCACTGATGTGTTAGATGCTTTTACTCCATTTCTAAGAGAGAAGGCAGAAGAAATGATTTTTTGCCTGGAGCCTTACAGATTATAGACTCACTGCACACAGCACAGCTCTCCATTTTAATTTTATTGAATAAACATTATTATAAGTAGAAAAAAATACAAAAATCAATCAATTCCGACACATTCATACAGTACAACAAATGAGCTGTATATGAGCCTGACGCCGAGGCAGGGTTGAGTGCTATTATATGATTACAGAGCCACTGAACTTTCACATCGCACAGAGAAAATTAAAAAGAGAGTGGAATTACAAACAAATGAAAATTAAACCCGAGAGTTTTAAAACTGCCAACAATCAAGCCAGGGGACGCTGTGTGTCTGTGAGGCAGAAGACCAGCAGTATTCGCCAGTCAAGCTTGTCCTTTTCACAAAGTGGATTCCAGTCAAAATGCCTGTCCTAATCCGTCTTTGCTGGATAGAGAGTGTGGCTCCACCACTGAGTTGACACAGCCATTCCTCCCCCCCGGTAATACACGCTGTGTGGACATTGCAAGTTATTAGCGAGTGGTTACAGTGATAGTTACAAGTCTTCCACCAGGACAGGCAGATGCTGACACACGATATCCTGAACACAACTTCACTTTGGAACATCCCGTGATCTAAAAGCAAGATGGCCACACATAGATCAACCTCCACCTGGCAATTTGTTTTTGTTTTCTGTTCACAATACTTAGATTCACCCTGGCCAGGAAGCAAGAGGAGGGGAGGGAAAAGAAATAGAGGGATTGGGGAATCGGGAGAGTAGGAGGGGAAATCGATAAACGTCGATCAAACAAAGAGTTAAAATTTAATCAGAGATAGTAGGAACTGCAGATGCTGGAGAATCCGAAACAACAAGGTGCAGGGCTGGATGAACACAGCAGGCCATGCAGCATCATAGGAGCAGAAAGGCTGACTTTTCGGGCCTAGACCCTTCATCAGAAAAGGGGGAGGGGAAGGGGCTTCTGAAATAAATAGGGAGAGAGTGGGAGGCGGATAGAAGATGGATAGAGGAGAGGATAGGTGGAGAGGAAACAAACAGGTCGAAGAGGCGGGGATGGAGCCAGTAAAGGTGAGTGTAGGTGGGGAGTTAGGGAGGGGATAGGTCAGTCCAGGGAGGACGGACAGGTCAAGGGGGCGGAATGAGGTTGGTCGGTAGGAGATGGAGGTGCGGCTTGAGGTGGGAGGAAGAACAGGTTAGGGAGGCGGGGACGAGCTGAGCTGGTTTTGGGATGCGGTAGGGGGAGGGGAGATTTTGAAACTTGTGAAATCCACATTGATACCATTGGGCTGCAGGGTTCCCAAGCAGAATATGAGTTGCTGTTCCTGCAACCTTTGGGTGGCATCGTTGTGGCACTGCAGGAGGCCCAGGATGGACATGTCGTCTGAGGAATGGGAGGGGGCGTTGAAATGGTTCGCGACTGGGAGGTGCAGTTGTTTATTGCGAACCGAGCGTAGGTATCCTGCAAAGCGGTCCCCGAGCCTCCGCTTGGTTTCCCCGATGTAGAGGAAGCCACACCGGGTACAGCGGATGCAGTATACCACATTGGCAGATGTGCAGGTGAACATCTGCTTGATGTGGAAAGTCTTCCTGGGGCCTGGGATGGGGGTGCCGGTTACCCAGCCATTGTTACAATCATTCATGCTTGCACAGACTGGTAATAATCTGCATATATTCCAATGCACCCGTGTTTCCAATAATACATATTTACACGGAGACATGTTCCTGCTCACCGCAGGCTGACCTTCACAAATGCTGACGTTAGAGAGACTGGAACCTTAATACACTCCATGCAAGTGCTAGGAAGAGCCCAGATGTCAGGCTGGCTTCCCTTCATCATCTCCCAGTTTCTCACAATCCTATGAGGATCTCCACCCCCATTGACAACCGTTGCGCCCCCTCTTGCAGTTTCACCCCAGTTCAGGCACTGGGAGGTAAAACTCACTGTTTGCAAAGCTGCAAAATAAGCAAGGCCTGGTCATCACCAGGAGTTGGTGGGGAAATCCGATGGATTGTATAGTTGGTGCACCCTCCAAAGCTAACTTGAGGGCACCAGCAGGTTAATGCATGTGTTACATCCAATATTTCTGATCAACACTCTTGCACTCTAATGAGACCCAGCTTGTGGCAACTGAATCAGAAAGGTTTTTGCAGGCTTTGTCTTTTGGGATAAAAATTAACTCTTTTAAAATGGGATTTCCTTTGCAGCCATTGTTTCAACATTGCTGAGTGTTAGGAGTTGTGTGTTCGTATAACTGCCTAGAGCATTCATTTGCTGCAGTTTATTAATGAAATGTTGCCATGTATTCAGCAAGGTGAGGTTACTCACTATGTAACAGTGTGGAGTTGCAGTTTAATTGTCAGAGTGAAGGTTATTGTGCAGAGTTATTAAATTAGCAGGCTGAAGATTACTTACTGTGTTGAGTTTCTAATATAACTGCTCAGGGTGAGGTTTACCATTAAGCAAGAGGCTGTCTTATAGAAACTACTTGGAACCTGACTCCTATTTACACTGACATTACCCTGGAGTCTCCAATGAGGTAAAATCCAGAGGGTGAACATTCAAAGCAAGACAAACATTTTTTGATTTGATTTATTATTGTCACATGTACCTAGTTACAGTGAAAAGTGAAAACCAGAAATGGAGGAGGTGGGTGGAGATGCTGTCTAATGTGGCCAGGGTGGCTGACAGAGGGAGGTCAGGTGATAACACCTTCAGAATTATGTCCAGTCAAAGTCCAAACTCCCAAGTTTCAAGTGTTGTTGAATTGGCAGTGCCTCATCTTCTTGCTGGCTCTGCACATGCCTGTTTTGGAAAGAATTCCACTTGCCAAGGCCAAAACCTACTTCACTTCAACTCGAGCAAAATCTGGCAGGGGCAGCACTGCTCACTTACATAAAAGGCCATAAGAATTTCGTTTTGAAAGTTGGCTTCCGACCAGTTTAAGGTCAATAGCGACTCTGGCTGGGCCCATACCTCCGCCTGTCCCCTTTCAGTCAAATAATCTGTTATCCATTGCTATTAATTTAGTCACAAATAAATAATTACGGGCAGGATGGAAGACTCTGATTTAGCCCTTGCTCTTTTGTTTTAATCTTCCTGGTTACTGGAGTGGGAGATTAATCTTTAATTCCTAGAAACTTCAGGACAGTCTTGGAGTGTTGGAACCCTACACCAGTCCTAGTGAGTTAGCAGCCAGTATTAATACAAAGCAGCGTGCCCTTATAGACTGACACAAACTTTGTGCTTTTACTACTGCACAGAATCTCTTTTTAATCAGCAGGGTCAACCTCTCCCACATCTGTCCACCTGTTCTTTGGTGATTATTGTTTTGATTTTTTTTTCTTTTGGTTCCTGCTTATTTGGAAACTTAGGAAATCAAATATCTTGAGATGACACTGAAGTTTAGTGAGGCTCAAACAACCCGCAGAACCTCAGAAAGGTTACTATAGAAACTGTATGAATCACGCTGTCTGTTAAGTTACCTCTCATTAAAGCATGTTTTTGTGTGCCTATAAAGGATCGTGTTGTGAGGAATGCAGTGTAGTTCCATTAAAACTCCAGGAGTCATTCACAGTCAGCCCAATCACTTCCTCCTTTTTATTGGGAAATCAGCACTTTTTTTCAAAAAAGAAAACAAACGTTTTTCAGCCACAATAGATTGAAAGCTGCCGTAATTAAACGGAGTTTTGTCAAACCTACTGGGTACTGATCATTCTAATCTTCCTGCCACAGTTAGGATAAACTCTTTCTTTTTCTTTCTTTAACCTTTCTTCTCGAGAAATTGACTCCTTGCTGGGCCACAATTGCACAGGCCGCCGCGCCCTGTTGGCCATTAGTCACATTGGTAATGAATGTCACAGGCTGTTCGACCGCAGGTTGCATCACAGCTGAGCCCAATCCTACCACTATCCAATGTTCAAATACAACACAGTGGTCAGAGCGGATAAAACTATTTTAGTTCTTTTTGTGCTCCTCCTAAAACAGGGTACCGAACTCAATCATGGGGCCTGAGACAACTAACCAGGTTGAACCAAGATCCCTTGGTCTACATAGCTCAGCTGTTAACTGGGCACATTTCATGAAAGTATTCAGGGAGCAGCCATGTTGATTATTATCACAGGGAGGTAATGGTGTCGTGGTAATATCACTGGATTAGTAATCTACAGATCCAAGCTAATGTTGTCGGGACATGGGTTTTAATCCAATCAGGGCAGATGGTGAAATTTAAATTCAACATTAAAAAAATCTGGAATTAAAAGCTACTCTAATGGCCACATGTAAGCATTACCATAAAAACCTATCTGAGGGTGTGTGTGGCACAGTGGCAGTGTCCCTGCCTTTGAGCCAGAAGGCCCAGGTTCAAGTCCTGCCTGCTCAAGTGGGTGTGTCATAACATCTTTAACCAGATTGATTAAAAAATATTGACAAACCCATCTGATTGACTAATCTGCTTTAGGGAAGGAAATCTGCCATTCTTCCCTGGTCTGGCCGACATGTGACTCCTAATGCATAGTGATTTGGTTGACCATTAACTGCCCTCTGAAATGGCCCAGAGACTCAATCAATTCAAAGATTGATTGGGCATCAGATGCTGGCATTGACAATGATGCCTATATCACAAAGTCATACAGCACAGAAACTGACCCTTTACTCCAACCAGCCCATGCTATACATAATCCCAAACGAAACCAGTCCTCCTGGCCCATATCCCTCCAAACCTTTGCTATTCATGTACTTATCCAAATATCTTTTGAACATTATAATTGTACCCATAGCCACCACTTCCTCAGGAATTTCATTCCACACGCGAACCACCCTGTGTAAAAAATTTGCCTCATGTCTTTTTTAAATCTCTCTCTTCTCACCTTAAAATGTACCCCCTAGTCTTGAAATCCCCCATCTGAGGGAATAGACAACAACCATTAACCTATCACCTTGGCCTCAGCTTTACATTGATTCACATATATGCTTTATCAAATGAAACTGACATTTACTCAGCACTTCTCATATGAGACTGCAAAAGTACATTTTTGCACAATTACATCTTGAAGTTGTGTGATCATTATTACTGAAATCAGTTCAGCAGTTCAACAGCCTTGCTTTGAGTTTCGAACACACAGCCTTCTGATTCAAGAATTGAGGAGACCCAACTGTGCCAAGCTGATTGAGCTATGGAGACTAATGCCGAATGTTACTCAACTCCAGAGTAAGACCTGCTCATTTGCTGCTGGTATTTTCTTAGTGCCCAAGTTGATGTAAAAAAAAATGAAATCAGGGAGAGCATTTTCATCCAAAGGACATTCAAGTTGGTATGTAGCATGTTGTCAGGAAAGAGCAAAGTTGAGCATTTTAAGAGGCGAATTGATGTTCAGGAAGCAAGAAGGCAGGGTCTGTAATTACCTTTTTACTATTCCCAAAAAAAATTCTTAAGTGTTCACTTTCTGATACTGCAGAGTAAGTGCCCTTCAGTAACAACAATGGAGCCTCAACAATGATGTGGTTATACTGGAATACAAGAAAATCACAATTAATGAAGGTCATTTAATTCATCCATCCAAGAAAATTATACACTGTCCCCTTTGCATAATTCAATTATTTCAGAATTGATTCAGAGGGTTTTTTTTGTCTTCACTGTGCTCTATATGGGAATCCATTGCAAGTTTTGGTTCCCTTTTAGTGTGACATTGATCTTAAATTTGACCTTTATTCACTTCATCCTGTCTCTCTCATTGCCCTCGCCTCATAATTCAGCTTAATGTAATTTTCTGGACTCCCCTTTTCCGTCCTTGTGTCTGGTTAAGTACAATGGAGCATATGCATTAAAGTATGGCACTGGATTATACATATATTGTGGAGTGATTACTGAATTATACACAACAGAAAATATATGCTATGATAGGAATATTGACTATGTACACTGCAGTATGTTTATTACAATGTGTATATAGAGTTTTTTTTGCAGAATGTAGAGTGGAATTTGGGCTTTGGAGTTGGCAGATTACAGGATAGCTTAATAATCAAACACTGATTTGCATTAAAAATTGAACTGTTTCCAATAAGTTGCATTAAACAACATAAATACAACATCAAAACAGTCATTTTATTCTGTAAAATATTAACTCATCTGATAAATTGACATTAAAAACTTCAAATTAATATCTGTATATGCTAGAATATGTACATTAACGTTTTTCCAAATGGAGTTGTATGTGGTAGGGTACATTCACTGGAACATGCCCATCTTGAATCCATTGTCACCTTAAAATTCACACTGTGATGTGAATGTTGGGATGCATACACTGAAGTACAAACAATGCAGTTTGTGGACTGGAAGATTAACAATTAAGTATACATGCTGGAGTATTAGGTGAGGAAGAATGAAGTATAAATGAAGTATGCACACTGTAGTTTGAATACAGAGCTATATGTGAACTGGAGTATATTTGTTGGAGTATGCATGTGGGACTGTAGACGGTCATGCATGTATGCTCACAAGTATATATTTGAGTACGTGGACGACAGTTATATACTCCTACGTTTCTTGAGCTTCCCCTGTAGTTTCTCCTGAAGCCACTTTTCAATTTTTAAAAAATCTTATTGGAATCCTAACTGTGGGCTTAGTGGAGTGAGATTTGTATGGATTGTCAGTGCATCAGAGCTTGACTTGTTTTTTTTTTGGGAATTGTCTCACAGAAGAAGCTCAGGGGCTGGCAAGAGAAGTAAAAGAGCAAGGTGTTAAATGTCAGTAGGGACTGCTGGGTGATGGACTGCACATTTGCTCAATGCATCTGTTTCAAATGATTTGCCTAATCTGCAGTTTCCTTGGGTTTAAATCTCGGGCACATTCTTGTCAGTCCATGCTGGGAGGGAAGGATTAGGGATGGTTCATAGGTCAATCAAAACCCTGCCACTAGAAGGAGCTTTAATCATGTGACTGCACCTTCTAATTCAACAGGAAGCAGATATGGTGTCTTGCAATACCAATAGGCCTAGTAAAGGCTCTTATGGCAAAGTGGTAGTGCTCTTGTGTCCTCCCTCAAGAGGCCAAGGTTCAAATCCCACCTACTCCAGAAGTGTGATAGCATCCCTGAACAGATTGATCAGGAAATTATCTACCAACAGGCCTGAAACACCAAATAACATAGAGGTGATATCCAGTATTTAACACAGGTCAATTCAATTACACTTCCTTTTCTTAATTTAATTGTTACTTAAAATGAGGTCTATTCAACAACAACAAGAAAATTACATTTCTGTAGCACATTTAACATGATAAATCAAGCCAAGATGCTTTGCAGGAACATTATGAAACAAGACAGAAGCCACAGGAGGCGAAATCAGGTCAGGTGACCAAATGCTTAATCAAAGAAGTAGATTTTAAAGAGAAAAAGGAGAGGTGGAGAGGTGTGAAGAGGGATTTCCTGCATGGAGGGCCTTGGTAACTGAGGGCCCGGCCACTGATAGCGGAGCGATTAAAATTGTGGATGCTCAAGAGGCCAGAATTAGATGAGTGCAGATGTCTCGGAGGGTTGTGGGGCTGCAGGAGATTACACAGATAGATTCAATTAAAAACATTGATGATTGAATTAGTAAAACAGCATTGCATTTTAATGGTGGCCTTAATTAACATTTCAACACGTCACCCCATTCTTTCACAGCATCCTCCACCTCCTTACCTCTCTCGTTCTCTTCTATCCCTTTGTACAGGCTTTTAAAATTTAACTCTGCTGTCAGTAGTTCTGATTTACCTGACTTCTTCCCTTGTCACTACTTTTTAAATTTTTTTTATCTCCTGCTTGATAAAAGAAATATGGGGAAGGGAGACAGAAACAAACACAATGGGCCAAATAGCCTCCTTTTGTACCTTTGGGTAAGGGTTGGCCTCTGGTAGTTTTGATTTTCCAATTTTTGCCTCATTTCCTCCTGTTCATGCTGAAAGAATCTAATATAAATCACCCCTCTTGTCAATGTGAACTGTCGAAAGGTCATCAAGCAATTTCATGACAGAATCCATGTTTCCAAATTTGGGCTGTACCTAGAGGGAGCACTTTGCATGTTGTAGTGAGGTGAAAAACTATTATGAGCAGTTCTGTCAGCGATACGGTGGCAGCTTGAGGTGAGAAATTAATGATAATAAATATAAAGTGCATTGGTTAAAATGTGATTTTAACAATAATGCTTATGGTACACACATCAAGTGTAATGAAATGCACGTTTTTAATTTGCTATAAATTCCTGACGAAATTAGGTATACCCATTTATAATAATCTTATTAAAATAGCTAAATAAATGGTTAATGCTTGCATTAAAATATTATGTGGTTTAGCATCGCCCATTAGCAAACCTACTCTTTAAGGCCAGAGAGTGATGTTCAATATTGCTTCATCAGTGACTGTATTGTTGAGTGAGAAATTCTAAACTTAAAGTCAATACTGACAAATTATTTAAGACAGTGGTATTTTCTAGAGTGATTCCCCAAAACAAGTGATGCTCCTGAAAGGGAATTCCTTATTAAATTGATCATATTCATAACCATCATCACTGAGAGATGAATTTGAGAAGAAGGGTCGCTCCCCTTCCTGAAATATTGCTCACATTTCTAGATAACAACAAAAATATCAACTTACATTTATACAGCACCTTTACTACAGAAAACAAACGGTCCAGATTATTTTATACTGCTGACCTGTGGTGATCCTTGGTTCAGGGATTATTTGCTCATCTTCCTCAGACTAGTTCTTATCTTAATAGGCAGTGAGAAGGCCTGAATACATTTTCACTGCACAGACTAGTAATCCAGAACCCCAGCCTAATATTCAGGAGATAAGAGTTCAAATCTCTCCAAGGCAGAGTGGGAAAAGGGAATTCTGTAAAAATTTGGAATACAAAGCTAGCATAAAGGCGACCACATAACTGCCGTCAATTGTCATAAAAACCTATCTGGTTCACTAATGCCCTTTCGAATCATAAAAACACAGAATGATGGAACCCTTACAGTGCTGAAAGAGGCCATTTGGCCCATCGAGTCCATGTCAACCCTCCGAAGAGCATCCCACTTAGACCCACTTAAACCCCTACCCTATCCCTGTAATCCCACATTTACCATAGCTAGCCCACCTAGTCTGCATTACCCTGGACACCATGGGACAATTTACCATGGCCAATCCACCTAACCTGCACATTTTTGGAAGGAAATCTGCTGCTCTTACCTGGAATGGACTACATATGACTCCAGAACCACAACAATATGTCTGCCATCTTAGCAATTAGGGATGGACAATAAATGGTGGCCTAGCTAGCAACATTCACATCCCATAATGGATAAACAAAATGGAGCGAATTAATTCAGAAAAGGATGATCTTTATTTAGTACTGAAAACAATTTAAACATCAAAGTGCTGTGGAACTTTGGTATCACCTTTAAATGAAATGAAGATTTTGAGTTAGTTTAACCCTGTTAAATGAAATAACATGGACAAATATTAAAACAGACACCTGTTTTAGTTGCAGAAAATAGACTCAATTCTATCTTTAACAATAGAAAATGCTGCAGAAACTCAGCAGGTTTAGCAGCACCTGTGGAGAGAGAAACAGAATTCACTTTTTGAGTCCAATATGGCACATCAAGAAGACTCAAAATGTTGCCTGTTTCTCTCGCCACAGCTGCTGCCAAACCTGCTCAGTTTTTCCAGAATTCTCTATGCTTGTTTCAGGTTTCTGGAATCCACTGTACTTTGTCTTTATTCAATTCTATCTTTGTTGATCTCAATGAGGAACCAAGTTAGAGAATTGAGCTGTTATTATAACAGCCTTATCTCTGACTTTCGGATAAGGGCTTAAGCATGACTTTCTCAGAAATTACCTAAACAAACGTGGAATGATATTAACAGTCGGAGCCTTAGACATCTGACTGTGCTTTTAGTTACACAGAAATATGAAGAAGAACAAATAAAACTTTTAAAGGAACAACAATGAAAATATTGCATGTAAATTGTTGCTTATATTGGTATAGATGTAGGTTCTGGGCAGCTGGTGGCACAGGAAAAGGAGTTTCAATGGATCTGTCTCTGTTTTATGGATTTCAAAATAAACTTATATTCACTAACTGCCTTTGAATACTATAAAAACAATTTGCTGGTGGCATCGTTAAAAACTGTACATAGTTCACAATATTTGAGCTTTGTCTACCATTTTGTTCTTTTCTTTAATTTACTCACACAGTGGTAGCACAATGCCAAGGTTTTAGCTATGTTTCCTTGTTCTACCTTTTAGCTTCATTCAAATTTCAATTCAAAAACAAAAATATAATTATGCAGCAACCAAAATCTCTCTCTCATATGTTAATAAACCAGGGGTATTTGGATAATGAAGTCTCTAGAGAAATCAAGACTCCTTAGTTTATTATTTTTGTTTTAGTAGCTGAAATTTCTAATGTTCAATATAATGTTTGTACGTTAATAAAACCACTTCACATTGACATGACTAAACATCACTTTAAATCAAATGTGTCTTTAAATACCTTTATTAATTGAATGCCTCATACTCGCTCAACAGGCTGTGCTTAAATTTGATATTTTCTCCCCAGCTGAAATGAGGTCCTGCAGACTTAGTGGGTTCAGTGCACACAATTTCCGACCATGCATCAGTAGGATTCTCTCACTATCAGTAGAATGATGTAAATGGAGTTGAGTGTTTTGCAGTTTTCCCAGATGGTTTCAAAATAGGCTGATGAATGAATCCTGAGGTAAAGTTTCACAAAACTTAACAGCAGTTCATTTTCACATGAGAGAGAGCAAAAATGAGAGTCAGCTATTCAGATAATGGGAGGGAAATCCATGTGGCTGAGAGTTTAACTCAGTCAAAGCCAATATAGTTACACAGATTTAAAATTGGACACACATCTATAGGTGTTAGAAAATGAAAGAGAGAAACAGAGTGAGGGAGATAGAAAGCAATGGGTGCCACAATCATCTGTGCTTTATTTAGAATCACAGAAACCCTACAGTCTGGAAGCAGGCTGTTCAGCCCATTGAGTCCATACCAAGCCTCCGAAGAGCATCCCATCCAGAGGCACTTCCCTACCCATTCCCTGTAACCCCGTATTTCCCATGGCTAACCCACCTAGCCTGCACATCCATGGACACTTTGGGCAACTTAGCATGGTCAATCCACCTAACTTTGGACTGTGGGAGGAAACTGGAGCACCCGGAGGAAACCCACACAGACACGGGGAGAATGTGCAAACTCCACACTGGCAGTTGCCCAAGGCTGGAAGCAAACATAGGTCCCTCGTGCTGTGAGACAACAGTGCTATCCGATGAGCCACAATTCAGAACTGAAAACCAAAGTTATTTATAGTAAACAAGGGTAAAAGGGTTTGCATTTATAAGACATCCTTCAGGATCTCAGGGCATCATAAAGTGCAAAGTTCAGGAACCAATTTGCACAAAACAAGCTCCCATAAACACAAATGGAATAAGAAGAGTTTTATTGATGCTGGTCAAGGAGTATCTATTAGCTGGGACATCATGGAAATGGTGGTAATGTCAGTGGACTAGTAATCCAGAGCTCTAGGCTAATGCTCTGGGAACTTCGGTACAAATCCCACTGTAGCAGATGTTGAAATTTGAATTCAATAAAGTCTGGAGCTAAGAGCTAGTCTAATGGTGACTGGCTAACCATTGTAAGACAAACACCTCTGGTTCACTAATGCCCTTTAAGGAAGGCAGCCTGCTGATCTACATGTGACTCCAAATGCACAGCAATATGGTTAACTTTTAATTGCCTTCTAAAATGGGTGTGAGAGTCAGTCTGTCCAAAAGCATCTTAGGGATGGGCAACAAATGCTAGCCTTGCCATCAGCGCCCACATATCATGTAACAATGTTTAAAAAAAAATAATTTGGTCCCGTGGATTTTCTTCATGGTTTGGTGGGACAATAAATATTGCCGTGGTTTAACATCTCATCCCTCAGACAGCACTCCTTTAGTACATTCAGAGTTGTGCAGCATGGAAACAGGCCCTTTGATCCAACTTGTCCATGCCAACCAGGTATGGTAAAGTAATACATCCCATTTGCCAGCATTTGGACCATATCCCCCTAGATCCTTCCTATTCATGTACATCCAGATGTCTTGTAAATATTGTAATTGTAATAGTCTCCACCACTTGCTCTGGCAGTCCCATACATGCACCACCCTCTGCGAGAAAAAGTTGCCTCTTAGGCTCCTTTTATATCATTCCCCTCTCACTTGAGCATCAGATTTTGTGCCTAGTTTCAGGCCTGACACTTGAATACACAGATAACAATGCAGAGGTGAGAGTGCTACCAATAGAGCTACCAAGCTTGACGCTTGTAGACACATATTCAGGACTTGACGGCAATTATCTTTAATAGATATATTTCAGTTAATGGAATATTTTATTTTTCTTAATGTGTTATTTGATATTGTAGTTTGATATTGGAGCTGATTTTTGCGAACAAACAGCAAATTGGGATTTAATCCTCAAAAGTATAGCAGCTTAATTAGAGTCATAGACTCATGCAGCATGTAAACAGACCCTTTGGTTCAACTAGTCCATGCCAACCATGTTCCCAAACTAAACCAGTCCCACATGTCTGTGTTTGTCACAAATAAAAATTATTCATGGCAGCCTGTACTTTGCTACTACTTGCAGGTCCATAGAATATTCTGTAAACTGTAGTGGTGAGAGTGGGAGCAATGTGAAGGAAAACAAATAAAAGGAAATTATGGAACAGTTTAAAGAAGGAATGCCAATGCCTCCGTTGATCTGCTGCTGAAACCCTCATCAAGGTTTTTGTTACCTTGACTACAGAATTGTTGCAGTGCAGAAAGAGACCATTTGGCCCATCATGTCTGCATCAGCTCTCTGAATGAGTGTTTCACTTGGTTCCATTTTCCCACCATCTTTCTGTAACCCTGTGCATTCTTTCTTTCTAGATAACAATCTCATTTCCTTGTCAATTCTTCAATTGAATACACAACCCTCTCAGGAAATGCATTCCAGACCGTAACCACTCATTGAATGTAAAAGATTTTTCTCATATCGTTCCAGCTCCTTGTGCCAATTATTTTAAATTGCTAGACTAGATTACTGCAACAGTGTGTCTCCTGGGTGACCAGCACCCTCTAGAAACTTGAGCTCATCCAAAAACTCTGCTGTCCCTCTTCTTGAGAAAATCGCAGACAAAATTGTGGGGCACAATTGTGGCTCAGTAGTTAGCACTGCTGCCTCGCAGCACGAGGGATCTAGCTTCAATTCAAGCCTTGGATGACTGTGTGTGTGGAGTTTGCACATTGTCCCTCTGGGTGGTCCAGTTTTCTCCCACAGTCTAAAGATGTGCAGGTTAGGGTGGATTGGCCATACTCAATTGTCCATAGCGTCTAGGGATGTGTAGGCTAGGTGGGTTAGCCATGGCAAATACAGTGTTACAGGAATAGGGAAAGAGAAGGGTCTGGGTGGGATGCTGGTTGGAGGTTTGGTGTGGATTCGATGTGATGAATGGCATGCTTCCACGCTGTGAGGATTCTATGAAAATGGCCACAGAGTTGCACTGAGCTTCTCTAAATCTGAGCAAGCTGGTTTCAGAGGTCTCTGCTGCACACTGACCTTGGGAGATCCACACAGCTAAAAACAATTTGAGAGGGAGTATTGATCAGCCTCCTGCTGCCCTGTTGTGGCTGGTGATTTTGCACGGCAATACGACATTCCTGTGTATGCGCATTCACTGCTCTGCCTAGTCATGGTGTTCACAATAAATGCAGCCTAGCAGAAAGTAATGGAAGTGTTCAATAGGTCTTGCAACATCGGTGGATAGACAGACAGAGCTGACATTTCCCATGAAGACCTATCATCAGAGCCAAAACCTAGAAATGTAATAGGTCTTAAGCAGGTGAAACTGGTGAGACTGGGATAAAGAAGAAAAAGGTAGGACTTTGTTAGGAATGGAAGAAATGAGAGATTAAAGGACAAAAGAGTTGAGGTTGCAAGGCCAAAGGGAGTGGCAATGGGTAAGTAAAGAAACAACAGTTGAATAGGGGAGGTGTGAATAACAGAATAATGCAGAGCCACAACCTGAGAGAGAAAAAAAATCAAAAGAGAAACCTAGACTAAAATCAAAATTTAGTTCAAAATTATGGTCTGAAATGGTCAAACATTATGCTAAGTGGGAAGGCTATAAAGTGCCTCATTGAAAGAGAAGGTACTGTTCTTCCAGCTTCATTGGAACAGTGCAGCAGGCCAAGGATGGAGAGGTCAGTGTGATACCAGGATAGAATTTGAAATGAGAGGTCACTAGGCATTTTTGAGGTTATGCTTATGGATTGAATGGAATTGTTCCGCAAAGAGGCACCCAATGTTCATTTAGTCTCCCCAGTTTGAATTAACTTTACTAGCTTTATTTAGCATGAATAAAGTGAAAAGTTTACAAGTCACCATTTATGGCACCATCTTAGGGACAATGGTGACTAGGTACAGATTTGTGAGTACAAATTCTTAGGGAAGAAAATGATTAAATAAAGAAATGAAAAGTCCAGCATTACAGACCTTCAAAAGTACAAAAAAACAAAATGAATTAGAAAAATAAAGAGATAAAAAGTTCAGAATAACAGTCCTTCCATGATAATATAGTAAAGGAAAGAAAAATAAGTTAAAAAGAGAGAATTTAAGACAGACAAGAGAATTTAGAGTATATTGCATTGTAAGAAATAAATGGAGTACACTAAATTAAAGGAAGGACATTGTTTCACATGAAAGGAATGTTTGGGGTCTTGAATAAAAATGATAGATGAAATGAACAAAGAAGGTGTTACATTTCCTATGCTTTCATGGAAAGGTCCCATGAAAAGCGTAGAGAATGATGGGAGTGATGGAAGAGTGGACCGCTGTGTCCGAAAGGGAATAGTCCCTTCAGAAAGAGTGGGCGAGGAAGGTGTATGTGGTGGTGGCTCCATGCTGGAGGTGGCAGAAATAACTGAGGATGATGAATTGAATATGGTGGTTGGTAGGGTGAAAAGTGTGCACAAGGGGAACCTTATTACAGTTCTGGGAGAGAGGAGAAAGATGAAAGCAGAAGTTGGGAAATGGAATAGATATGGTCAAGTGTCCTGTCAGTCACAGTGGGGGAAATCTCCAGTTGTGAAAACAAGAAGACATATCAGAAGCACTGGCATGGAAGATTACACCGTTGGAACAGATGATACCAAAATTTTATTAAAAAGCAGTAGAATGGATTTAAGCTTTTGAGGAGGCAAAATGAGGAAATGTAGTTGAGGTAACTTTGGGAGTCAGTCAGTTTGCGTTGTATACATCATGATAACCCATCCTGAAGAAATGGAGTCAAATGACTTGAGGAAAGGAAGAATCACCCATACGTGGGTAAATTCGAATCAGCTGACAGAAACTCCGAGGATAACTGTTTCCTGGTGCATTCTCCATGGCAACACTTCTACCAATCACAGTCCATTTGCC
This sequence comes from Rhincodon typus, assembly GCF_021869965.1. Taxonomy (NCBI): domain Eukaryota; kingdom Metazoa; phylum Chordata; class Chondrichthyes; order Orectolobiformes; family Rhincodontidae; genus Rhincodon; species Rhincodon typus. The sequence goes on along the minus strand of NC_063365.1, from coordinate 3,255,530 downwards.
AACCAATCAGCACTACTTTCTCATGAAATATAAATTGTTGTTCCCTTCAAGATTTGGTATTTTTGTGAGTAATTGCAATATGAAAAATTTTCCTTTCTTGAACAACGTTCAGGTTCTATACGACCAAGCAGTTATTTCTACGATACACATACCCAGGGCATTCAAAGAGCATTATTTCAATAAAATCCACTATTCCACGTAACCAAAAGGCACATTTTGTGGTTCAACATCCAATCCTATTAAAGCTGCATTTCCTCAGCCTTATGACCAATACTAAAGCACTGGGAAAAATACAAAGGAGTAGAAGATTCAAAACTAAAAATAATGTTAGCTGCAGCCAGCATTAGGCTGGAAATTATAAAAAGTTTATGAACGGTAGAGTAAAGCTCTCAACTATGTCAGATTGGAATCAAAAGACTATTCTAGCCCAACATAACCTTGGTGAATGACCAAAGATGCTGAATGAAGAAGTTGGGAGTTATACACTCTCTCATTACTCTGGCCATATTAGAAACTCTGAAGACACTTGTTTCCACATATTCCTATTTCCTCATAAACGTCTGTGCAGTTCTCAGTGGATGGGAGAATTGCCGAGTGCCAGACTTTAACGTTAGAAAAGAACAGCATTCTCTATTGTTAGGGAGGAATTATCATTAAGATGATGTAACGTCCGTGGCATGTAGGAGGTAACAACATCAGCATTCCTGTTGTGACCTTCAGCTGTCTGGTTTGTAAGCTCTAGAATTTTGTTCATAAACCTCTCTGACAATGTCTTCACCTTTCTCTTCTCTTTTAAGAAATTCTTTGAAATGTACCTCTTTGGCCAAGCATTTCCTTGCCTTTCTTAATATCGCTTTCTTTTACTTGGTGTCAGCGTTTGACTGACAACTCTCTTCTGAAGCATCTGAGAACAATTTACTACCTTACCAGTGCTATAGAAATGTACATTGTTGTTAACAGGGCTTTCAGTCAGATATATCATTTGAGATATTTCATCATATTGCATGATTTCCTTTCCCAACTGAACTGTCTCCCCTCCTTCATCCCTGAAGATGCTTAGCCATGACCTTATCTGTCTCGAATGCCAGTGTTTGTAAATCATTTGATTGTGGGATGTATCATGGCTGAGCTAGGAATAGCACATGGTTTTCCACATAGGTTAACAGGGCACTTGCAAATTTATCCTTGCTCTCTCACTCAAATGGTGCTGAGGCTAACTCACTGTCTTGTCCTTACTGTTGCCATAGCTGTGATCAGCCAATGATGGAGTGAGTGGGGATGAAACTCCGTTTCTTTTCTGTTCTTTTTTGCTCCAGGCATCAGCGCTTCTAAACATTAGGACATGAGAACAAACTGCATCAGTGTTTGAAAGATTAATTCTTCACTCAGTATTTCTACTCAGAAAAATTCAAGACCATCTGCATTAAATAGAAACCAAAAGTTCTGGAGAAACTCAGTAGGTCTGGCAGTGTCTGTGGAAAGACCAATGGAGATCACATTTCCAGTCTTCTCTGTTTCTGTTTCCACAAATGCTGCCAGATGTGCTGAGTTCCTCCAGCACTTTTTGTTTGATTTCAGATCTCTAGTATCCGCAATAGAATCATAGAGTCATACAGCACAGAAACAGACCCTTCGGTCCAAACAGTCCATGCCGAACATCATCCCAAACTAAACAAGTCCCACCTGCCTGTTCCTGGCCCATATCCCTCCTAAACTTTCCTATTCATGTACTTATCCAAATGTTGTTTAAATGTTGTAATTGTGCCCAATTCCAACACTTCCTCAGGAAGTTAATTCCACATGTGAACTACTCTCTGTGTAAAGAAGTTCCTCCCATGTCTTTTTAAAATCTCTCTCCTCTCATCAGTGTTTCCAAATTTAAACAACTTGTTTAGATCCTCCAAAGCTAAACAGAAGCGTTTTCAGATAAAGTTTGACATTAATATTGCACAGTTCTGTGTACTGAAACAACCCTGTGATTCTGTAAACGATGCAGTGAGATATTATGATAAGTGACTAGGCTTTAAAGAGCATCTTAAAAGGAGGAGAGAGAGGTATAGAGGCAGATGAGTTTAAGGAGGGAATTCAAGAGTTTTGGGTCAGTCAACATGGGCACAAAACCTGTGGCGGGGTGGGGGGGAGGATGGCGAACAAAGTGCAAGAACTTAAAATTGAAGCAGTGGAACGATCTTGAAGGACTGGAGGAGGTTAGGGAAATAAGAAGGGGTGAGGTTATGGAGAATTTGAACATTCACAAGATCGGTACCCTTTGGTTACAAATGAGCTACCTCCATTACAATGGCAAAGCAACAATATAAAGGGGTGTTTCATCCGTATGATAGCTTTCAACTGAAAAGTTTGACCTCACCTATTTTGGGAGAGGACCTTCAAACTAAACAGGGAGGTGTTAAAATTTCAAAGACAAGGTGCTGTGATAAGAGAGAAAAAAATTGTACATCAGTAATTGACACGGTGGAGACTGACAGCCCCCGGTATATATTGGAATGTTTTATTTGTTCCTATTACCTTTGTTTGTAAAACAGAAACCAATTTGAAAATGTAATTTGCAAGAAGAATGGACGTAGGTGGGAGTCTGGCAGTGTGGTTGAAACACTGACAGCCATAGCAGAAGCAGTCTCAGTCCTGACTGCTCCCAGGCTCCTGACAGGAAGGTGAAAATAAATTGCATATTCAATCACCTTGGGTTAATATAGCTCCTGCCACACACCACCTCAAAAAAACAAAAGCCCTTTTTTTTCACATTATACAGAATGCAGTGCAAAGAACTGAGAACTGAGTTAGTGACCAAATTGGAGTCATTAATTCTGGGCTAATGTGGGACTCATCTCTTACCAATTTCCGAGGATATGAGGGACCTCGGTAAAAGGTTCAGAGAGGGACAATGAGATAATGTAGTGCGACGTCTATTATGTACACGGTGTCTTTGGAGAAAGCTTAGGGGACACAGGTGTCATAAGGCCCATTATTTCTGCCTTTGTCATGTGTTATTGTAAATTAAAAGTAGCATGTTACACTCTGCGGCTATTGGAAAGGAGGATTGTGATTGTTCCCACAGCAGAGAGGCAACTCCACTGTGTGTGAAATGTGACATTTAAAACAAAATTTGCAATTCCGCTGAGAAAACCTATTAATTCGCAAATTAAGATTTTTTTTTGCCTTTCTGATGGCGAACCAATTGAAAAGACAAAAAGAAAATAGCCTAAAGGATAAGTCGTATTCTCTGTCTCAGCAGAAGTCTATCTGTTTTCTGATGTGGCAGCAGAAACAGAATTCAGTTCTCCCATTGAGTGGCGTGTGTGGTCCATCAGATTTAATCCTTTAACATGGAGCATTGCACATTTTCCAGATAGACCTGTAATTGCAATTAGTCAGAGACCGTCACTCTGTGCTCAGCTTCCTTTGGTGCAAGTTTGAAAATATCGCTCTGTGGGGTCAAAGTTCTGGAAGGGTTTTGATGTCTGTGGGGTTGGGAGAGAGTAGATGTGACTTTGAATTACCCACAGGGGAAAATAAATCACGTGGAGAATAATATTGGGATGACCTGCTTTATTCTGCCCTTCACTCCTTTCTTTACTTCAAGATGTTGGGCTCCCTCAGAATCTTCAAGGGTATTCCTTATGTTTCTGCTCAGGCTTTTCACTGTGGTATATTACCAAATTAATGGAAGTGATGAGAGTGATCAGTAACAGATTGGTTTAACTCTGAAATTAGCACCCACAATTTTCAATAACGAGTAACCAGAAATGTGGACAATGTCTCCTTTCCTTAATCCAATGATGCTCTGTGGATTTTTACTTATGAGTACACATTACTGTTTACCTAATAAAAACCAAAAGAACTGCGGATGCTGTAAATCAGAAATGAAAACAGAAGTTGCTGGAAATACTCAGCAAGTCTGGCAGCATCTGTGAAGAGAAATCAGAGTTAACATTTCGGGTCTGGTCAGTTCTGAGGAAGCGTCACTGGAAGTGAAATGTTAACTCTGATTTCTCTTCACAGACGCTGCCAGACCTGCTGAGCTTTTCCAGAAATTGACATAGAAACGTAGAAGATAGGGGCAGGAGGAGGCCATTTGGCCCTTCAAGCCTGCTCCACCATTCATCAAAATCACGGCTGATCGTCCAACCCAATAGCCTAATCCTGCTTTCTCCCCATAACCTTTGATCTCATTCACCCCAAGTGCCATATCTAGCCACCTCTCAAATATATTCAATGTTTTGGCATCAACTACTTCCTGTAGTAATGAATTCACAGGCTCACCACTCTCTGGGTGAAAAAATGTCTCCATATCTCCATCCTAAATGGTCTACCCTGAATCTTCAGACTGTGACCCCTGGTTCTGGATACACCCACCATTGCAAACACCCTCCCTGCATCTTCCCTGTCCAGTCCTGTTAGAATTTTATAAGTCTCTACGAGATCCCCCTCATTCATCTGAACTCCAGCAAAAACAATCCCAACCTAGTCAATCTCTCCTCATACGTCAGACCCGCCATCCCCGGAATCAGCCTGGTAAACCTTCGCTGCATTCCCTTGAGAGCCAGAGCATCCTTCCTCAGGAAAGGAGACCACAGCTGCACACAATATTCCAGGTGTGGTCTCACCAAGGCCCTGTACAACTGCAACAACACATCCCTGCTCCTATACTCAAAACCTCTCGCAATGAAGGCCAACATACCACTTGCCTTCTTTACCACCTGCTGCACCTACATGCTTACCTTCAGTGACTGGTGCACAAGGACTCCCAGGTCTCGCTGCACATTCCCCTCTCCCAATTTACAGCCATTTGGGTAGTAAGCTGCCTTCTTGTTTTTGCTTCCAAAGTGAATAATCTCACATTTATCCAAATTATACTGCATCTGCCATTGATTTGCCCACTCACCCAACCTGTCCAGATCATGCTGAAGGATCTCTGCGTCCTCATCACAGTTCACCCTCCCACCCGACTTGGTATCATCTGCAAACTTGGAGATGTTACATTTTGTTCCATCATCCAAATCATTAATATATATTGTGATTAGCCAGGGTTCCAGCACTGATCCCTGTGGCACCCCTCTAGTTACTGCCTGACAATTTGTAAAGGACCCATTAATTCCTACTCTTTGTTTCCTCTCTGCCAACCAGTTTTCTATCTATCTCAGTACATGTCCCAATCCCATGTGCTTTAATCTTGCACAATATTCTCTTAGGTGGGACTTTGTCAAATGCTTTCTGAAAGTCCAAATATACTACATCGACTGGGTTCCCCTTATCAACTCTACTCATTACATTTTAATAGAATTCCAACAGATTTGTCAAGCATAATTTCCCTTTCATAAATCCATGCTGACTCTGTCTGACCCTGCCACTGCTTTCTCTGCTATAAAATCCTTGATAATGTATTCCCCGCTACCGATGTTAGGCTTACTGGTCTATAATTCCCTGTTTTCTCTCTACCTCTCTTTTTGAATATTGGAGTGACATTAGCCACCCTCCAATATGGAGTGACTGTTCCAGAGTTTATAGAATCCTGGAAGACCACCAAAGCATCCACTATTTCTAGAGCCACTTCCTTAAGTATTCTGGGATGTAGATTATCAGGCCCTAGGGATTTATCTGACTTCAATCCCATAATTTTCCCAGCACCATTTCTCTACTAATATTGATCTCCCTCTATTCTTCTCATGAAATCTTACATTCTCCCACGTTTCTGGTATCTGATTAGTGTCCACTTCTGTGAACACAGAACCAAAGTATGTAGTCAGTTGGTCAGCCACTGCTTTGTCCCTTATTATACATTCCCCCGTTTCTGTCTGTAGGGGACCTACATTTGTCCCTACCAATCTCCTTCCCTTCGTGTATCTATAGAAACTCATAGTGTCGGTCTTTATGTTCCCTGCAAGCTTACTTTTGTACTGTATTTTCCCCTTCTTAATCAATCCCTTGGTCCTTCTTTGCTGAATTCTAAACTTCTTCCAATCTTCAGACATATTATTTTTCTTGGCCAATTTATATGCTTCTTCCTTGGATCTCCAATTTCCTTCGTAAGCCATGAATTGACCCTCTTACTCATTTTACTTTTGTGTCAGACAGGAATCAGTGGTTGTTGCAGTTCCCTCATGCATTCCTTGGATGTTTGCCATTGTCTATCCACTGTCATCCATTTAAGTAACTGTCTCCAATCAATGAAGGCCAACTCACGCCTCATATCTTCATAGTCTCCGAATCAACTATTTCACTCTCCATCTTGATAAAAAATTCTATCATGTTGTGGTCTTTCATCCCTAAGGGGTCTCGCACAGCTAGATTGGCAATGATTCCCTTCTCTTTACACAGTACACAGTCTCAGATGGCCTGCTCTCTAGTTGGTTCCTCCACATTTGGTCAAGAAAAGCACTTTGTATACACTCCAGGAATTCCTCCTGTACGGCACTGGGGCTAATTTGATTTGCCCAATCTATGTGCAGATTAAAATCATCCATGGTCACTGACAATCCCTTATCACATACATCTCTAATTTCCTGGTTAATGCCATTCCCAACACCACTGCAGTTTGGGGGTCTATATATGACACCCTCTAATGTTTTTTGTCCCTTGGTATTTCTTAATACAGACTCCACATTGTCAGAGTTAATATCCTTTCTCAATATTGTGTTAATTTCTTCTTTAACCAGCAACGCCACTCTACCACCTTTTCTTTTTTGCCTGTCCTTCCTGAATATTGAATACCCTGGGACATTCAGTTCCCATCCTTGGTCACCCTGCAGCCATGCCTCTGGAATTCAAATTATATCGTACCTGTTTATATCTATCTGTGCGATTAGTTCATCCACTTTATTGCAAATGCTCTGCGCATTAAGGCACAAAGCCTTTAAGCTCATCTTTTTAACATTGTTTGTCTTGCTCTTATTTTTCTCAATAGTTCTGTTTGAATTTTGTCCTTGGTTTCTCTGCCTATCACTTTTCTTATTCCCTTTTCTATCCTGTTGTTTTTGTCCTAGCTCCCTCCTTCTCTGACTCCTTACATAGGTTCCCAGCCCCTGGCATATTGGTTTAAACGCTCCCCCTAGGACATCAGTCCCAGTCTTGCCCACGTGTAACCCATCCAATTTGTACAGGTCCCACCTCGCCCAGAACCAGTCCCAATGCCCCAGGAATCTGAAACCCGACGCATGACACCATCTTCTCAGTCGCGTATTCATCTGATATATCCTGTCATTTCTCCTCTGACTAGCACGTTACACCAGTAGTAATCCTGAGATCACTACCTTTGAGGTCGATTTTTCAACTTTCTTCCTAGCTCCCTGTATTCTGCTTTTAGGACCTCATCCCTTCCTATGTCATTTGTACCGATGTGTGCCACGACCACTGGCTGCTCACCCTCCCCCTTCAGAATGTCCTGTACCCGTTCCGAGACATCCTTGACCCTAGCACCAGGGAGGCAACATACCATCCTGGAATCTCGTTTTCGGCCACAGAAACGTCTGTCTTTTTCCCTTACAGTTGAGACCCCTATAACTATTGCCCTGGCACACTTTTTATCCCTCCCCTCTGCAGCAGAACCAACCATGGTGCATTGTCTGATGAAGGGTCTAGGCCTGAAACGTCAGCCTTCCTGCTCCTCTGATGCTGCTTGGCCTGCTGTGTTCATCCAGCCCTGCACCTTGTTATCTCATGGTGCATTGAATTTGGCTGCTGCTGCTTTTCCCTGAGAGGTCATTCCCCTCAACCGTATCCAAAACGGTATGTGTTTTGCAGGGGAATGGCCACAGGAGATTCCTGCAGTGCCTGCCTATCTCTCTTGCTCTGTCTGGAGGTCACCCATTCCCTTCATGCCCACAAAGGCTGAGCCTACGGTGTAACCACCTCTCTATACATGTTACCCATGATGCTCTGTGCCTTGTGAATGCCCCACAGTGTCCCCAGGTGATGCTCCAGCTCTGAAACTCGAGCTTCCAGGAGCTGTACCTGGAGACACTTCCTGCACACATGCTGACCTGGAACTGTCCCCTGCCTGCCACATGGAGCAAACCAAGACTTTGAGCTCTCCTGCCGTGGTTTACCTTTTTAAATTACACCTTGGAGAGTATTTTATATTAGATTAAATCAAATCCAGTTATCGCCTTTTTATCCTGGGCTACATACTACCCTTACAGTTTAGAATCTAAAAAAAGACAAAAAAAACTACTTTAAGCAACAGAAGTTGTAAGGACTTACCTACTTTACCTAGTCCTCACCAATCAGCTCTCTCCCTTGTAGTCATCTGTAGCAGGGCAAGAACACTTGCTTGTGGTCCACACAGTAACCTTTTTTTATCTTTAGAGAAGGAAGGGGGGACAGAAACACTGAAGTAATGTTTTGGGTTTAAATGTTCTTTGACTTTAAATGTTCTTTGACAACATTCCCTTCAAAGCCACTGTTTGGTGGTGGTGACTGCACCAAAGTCTTCACCCCCAACCACCAATCAGTATCCTCACATCCCTCTGCTGGACACTTGTCTTCACTGAACTTGGAGAGTGGCTTGCTGCGGCTCTCCTGGTAGTGGTGACTGCACCGATGCAAGTCGTTTCCCTGGCCACCAATCAGTGTTGTCACAGCCCTCTGTTTTTGTTTCAGCGATAGAACTGCCGATGGTGGAGAATCTGAGATAACAAGGTGTGGAGCTGGATGAACACAGCAGGCCAAGCAGCACCAGAGGAGCAGGAAAGCTGACGTTTCGGGTCTGGACCCTTCTTCAGAAAATG
>NC_063365.1:3207698-3246386 GCF_021869965.1 Rhincodon typus | reverse complement strand
CCCGAAACGTCAGCCTTCCTGCTCCTCTGATGCTGCTTGGCCTGCTGTGTTCATCCAGCTCCACACCTTGTTATCTCTGTTTTTATTACTGTTTACCTAACTGTGTCATAATGTTACAGGCACCTTGCTCAAGTAGCCTTATTGGGCATGACTGACTATTAAGCAAGGAGGTAAGCATTCCCTTTTGGAAGTCACCTGGCTTTTGTTGTACACACTCTGCTGCATTTTCACCCAAATTGCCTCCTGTGGTGTGCCTGGCATTTTTGCTCACCACAGTGAGTAATTTCAAGACTGGATATTTGAAGACACATCATCAATATCAGTATCACAGACTCCCTAGTCTCATTTATTATGGGTTAAATCAAAATTAAATTACAATTAATTATTAAGTTAAATTGTAGCAACAATCAGGAAGGTAAATAGTATGTTGCCTCTACTGCGTAAAGATTTGAATACAGGAAGAGAAATACCTTGCTCAAATTGTATAAGCACCTTGGTGAGACTGCATCTAAAGTAGGTGAGTGCAACAAATTCCACCAAACTGATTTCTGGGATAGTCAGAGTGTCCTGTGTGGGCACTGGGCTTGTACTTTGTAGAGTTGAAGAGAATGACAGTTAATCTGTATGAAATGTACAGAATTCTTACAGGGGCGGCACAACGGCTAAGTGGTTAGCATTGCTGCCACACAACGCAAGGGACCTGGTTTGATTCCACCCTTGGGCGACTGTCTGTTTGGAGTTTGCACCGTGTCTGCGTGGATTTCCACCAGGTTTCCTCCCACAGTCCAAAGATGTGCAGGTTAGGTGAATTGGCCATGCTAAATTGTCCATAATGTTCACAGATGTGCAGGTTAGATGTGTTAGCCATGGGAAATGCAGGGTTACGGGGAAAGCGTAGGAGGATGGTTCTGGGTGGGATGCTCTTTGGAGGGTCCGTGGGGACTTGTTGGGCCAAACGACCTGTTTCCTCACTGTAGGGATTCTCTGACTCACCAAGGCAGGAAGCTTGTTACCCTGGCTGAACAATCTAGGAGCGGGAGACGTATTCTCTGAACAGCCCTTTTAGGCTTGAGATGAGGAGGAGTTTCAAACATGAGCTAGTTGAAATGCAAAGAAAGCTAGAGGGGCTGAGTGTTGCTATATATAGAGTAAAACTTTGCACTGTATCTGCTCTTATATCTTGTGGGTTAAATGTAAAGTGGAACATTCTCCAGAATGAAGGACTCCAGGGTAAGGTATTGGCAGAAATTTAATCCCAGTCTACAAAAACGGCCACCGATATTGAAACAACTTTCTATTCTTACCTCCTGTCAGTGAAATAGATAGCTCAGTGATTATTTATCTCAGACTACTGAGACCTCAGTCCTGACGCCTCTCACTAGCTGCATATATGGGGCTTGAAATGTCCAAGGAGAGAAGACATTCACCCACTCAGCAGATAATGATTTGAAATAACGTCGTAGAAGAGATGAAAAGAGCCTCACTCCATGCCTCTCACTATTCTGTAGAAACTGTCTGAGTGAACAATGCTCTTGTTGGTTGTGGCAGCTTATTTACTGTGGAAGGCATCACATTCCTCACACAATTCACACTTTCCAGATGGGATATAAGCTGGCTGTCAGGAACAGGATTACTGACTCATGTTTCTCCTCCCATAATCTGTTGATACTGAGACAAATTGTTCGAGCCCTTCCCCCAGTTGTCAGAGATCAGCACAAAATGGGATGGCATGGTGGCTCAGTGGTTAGCACTGCCGCCTCACAGCAGCAGGGACCCAGATATGATTCCATCCTCGGGTGACTGTCTGTGTGGAATTTCCACGTGCTCCCTGTGTCTGCATGGGTTTCCTCCGGGTGCTCCAGTTTCCTCCCACACTCCAAGGAAGCGCAGGTTAGGTGGATTGGCCATGCTAAATTTCCCATAGTGTCGAGGGATGTGCAGGCTACATGGATTTAGCCATGAGAAATTCAAAGTTACAGGGATAGAGTAGGGGGTGTGCCTGGGTGAGATGCTCTTCGGAGGGTTGGTGTGGTCTCAATGGGCCGAATGGCCTGTTTCCACACTGTAGGGATTCTATTCTATGAAAGTAAGGATTGAGGCTGGAAAGTTGCCATTCCATTTTTCAAGTGCAGTTGGACTGATATGATAAAGCTTGTTTTTCCAAGACAATTTGGTAGCAAATGTTTCGCTGCTGACATTCCCAGATCCAAAAGAGTCTTCCCACAGAACGAAGTGAATTGCTGGATGCTCCTCCTGCCTATTGCATCTCTGTGCCCACAAGGATGAAAATACACAGTGTAAGAAATTGATATTGTTCGGTGCTGTTTCACTAAATAGTAAAGGAATGTAGCAGTTCCTCCCAGCTATAAATGCCACACCTCATTAACCCTCAAGTGCCACTTGTACAACAGGCTCGATAGATTGAAATTGCTAGTCATAGATGTCTGGTTGCAGAGGATGCAAATAGTACCCAGACTGTTCTGCATTCTACTCTGCAAAATACCTCACCACTAAGTCGCTTAAGGCCAGGGACACTGGAGTGGAACAATCACTGAGAGACTTGAAAATTTGAATCAGACCCATAGAGTCAGATGTGTATCACTTTAGTGCTAGGTGTTATTATCTCAGTATCCATTTCAGACCGGGCTATGTTCGTCTCACTGCGAAGGAGCCATGGTTTGTTTAAATACTGTGATGCATCTAAGAGAATGGTAGGATAATTTTACATCAGGGATCAGGCTGACTGCCCTTCTCAACCATTTAGAGTGTACTTAAGGAAACCTCATGTGAACAATTGGGCTCTTAAAGGGTTTGAGGGATATTTTGCTGTTTCCTTTGCTTTCCAGTTTTACAGCATATTTATGTGGAATACAAAGCAGCAACAATTTATGTTGAGTTTGGACTTTTACAGCAAACTGAAATCAGGAGGGCGATGGTATTATCGCTGGACTGTTGATTCAGGGACCCAGTAATGTCCTGGGGTCCCAGGTTCAAATTCTGCCACTGCAGATGGTAGAATCTGAATTCAAGAGTTTAATAATGACCGTGAATCGATTGTCAGAAAAACCCGTCTGGTTCACTAATGTCCTTTAGGGAAGGAAACTGCCATCCTTACCTGGTCTGGCCTACATGTGACTCCAGGCCCAAGGCAATGTGGTTGACTCTGAACTGCCCTTTGGGAAATTAGGGATGGGCAATGAATGCTGGCCTGGACAGTGACACCCACATCCTATAAATTAATTAAAATTCCTGGTTCAATCTGTGTTCGTGGATACAGTCCTTAATTGATCAGACCTCATTGGTTAGGATGTCATAAAATTTGGGACTCAGGGTTTGAGTGTCCTGGTCCCTTTGACTGTACTGTTTACACATATAGTGCGCTGCATTCAGGATTCTGACTTATATAACAATCACAATTATTTGACTCTGTGAAGTTCCAGCAAAGTTACAAATTTACACACCCAGCAGTGATATAGTGGTAATCAAACTGGACTAATAATCTCAAGCCCTGGGTGTTCAAATCCCGTCAAGTCAGATGGTGAATTTGAATTCAATTAAAAATTCTGGAATGAAAAGCTAACCAAATGATAACCCATTGCCAGATAGTTCATTTATGGCCTTCAGGGAAGGAAATTCGACATGCTGATCTGGTCTGGTCTATGTGTCACATGTTGACTCTTAATTACTCTCTGAAATGGTCCAGCAAACCACTCAGTTCTATCAAACTGCGACAAAGACTAAGCAAAGGAGTAAATTTGGATAGACTACCTACCGTTAATATAGGCACCAGAAATAACAACCCTGTGAAGTCGTCCTTACTGAGGGTATATACTTGGACACCTGAGATAGCTGTGTCACAGATTAGTAAAACAACAGCCTGATCTAGTAGCGATCACTTACAATGTCACTAATACTGCTATCACCATTTCTGGTATGACCTGACAGTGGTGTACAGTGGAAAGGAGTTACCTTGACTCCTTGCCTCATGAATCCACACAGAATCAGGTCAAACATGAGTAAGGAAGCCTCGGGCTGATTGCCAAACATCACCACCAACACATATTGCTGGAAGAACTCGGCAGGTCTTGTCGCATCTGTGGAGAGAAAGCAGAGTTAATGTTTTGGGTCCAGTGACCCTTCTTCAGAAAATTGCAGGAAATATCTGATAGGCTGGGTCTGTGGCAGGTGGTGCAGGCACCACCAAAGGGAAGAAATGCATTTGAGTTCTCCTTTAGCAATCCATGTGCCACAGATGTACATAACAACAGAGGGGTGACCCCTGCACAGTTATTGTGCAGATAATGTCCCTTATTCAGATAAAGATATCCTCCATTGTGTTGTGTGATACAATCACAATGTTAAATGGGTCGGACTTTGAATAGATCCAGCAACTCAAACTTGGGTAACCATGAGGCACTGAGGGCCATCATCAGCAGCAGAATTGTCCTCCAGCACAATCAGGCCATTCCAAGATGGCGGCGGAGTAGCAGGGCTGCACGCAGGCTCTTATCTGGGGCTCATCTCTCCCATTGGTTTTCTTTTTTCTTTACACGTATGCTCTTTTTTCTTTCTTTTTTTTCTTTTCTTTGGTGTGTTAGTGGGCAGTATCAGCGCAGCATTGAGAGCGGGCCATGCATGGGTTGGCGGGAGTTGAATGTGGCTCCTCCCAACGTTTGGGGCTGGTGGCAGCGCCAAGGACTCCTAGTTGCAGGGAGCCCAGAGCGAGGACTCCTGGTTATCGGCAAGATAGCAGTGGAGCCGGAGACTCCTGGTTGATGGGCGAGTGTGGGTTCAGCATGGGACTCGGCAGTGGCATTGGCGTGTTGTGCCCAGTGGTGAAGAGATGGTGCCTAAAGAGCGGTGACTCCTACACTGGTGGGTCTGGTACAGGTGGCGGTGAGGGGAGGTGGCAGCACAGTTGTTGTTGGTGAGGTGGCTCAGGACTCATGGTGGGAGGTGGCAGAAAGAAGATAGACTCGCTTTCAGTTACAAGAATAGAGATTGCTGCTAAAGCTCAGCAGGTCCTGCAGCATCTGTGAAGAGAAATCAGAGTTAACATTTCAGGTACCCCGTTACATCTTTTTTACTCATTTTATTATAAAGTCAAAAAGTCATACAGCAAGGAAGCCGACCCTTCGGTCCAATCAGTCCATGCCGACCATAGTCCCAAACTAAACTAGTCCTACCCGCCGGATCCTGGCCCATATTCCTCCAAACCTTCCCTATTTCATGTACTTATCCAAATGTCACTTAAACGTTGTAATTGTACTAGCATCCACCACTTCCTCAGGAAGTTCATTCCACATGTGAACCACCCTCTGTGTAAACAATTTTCCTCTGATGTCTTTTTTAAATCTCTCTCCTCTCACCTTAAAAATGTGCTCCCCTAGTATTGAAATCCCCCATCCTAGGGAAAAGACAACTACCATTAACTCTATGGCACCAGACTGTGGCAACATTTGAAGCTTTTCACTGTATTTTACTGCATTATTCACTGTAAAATGCAAGTTGCAATCAATCATTCAATTCAACTCAATCTGCAACCTCATGACATTACATATCACCATTCTACTATTACCATCAAACTGAAAGATCAACTCTGGTTCAATGAAGAGTGCAGGAGGGTAGATTAGGGACAACACCAGGCACTCCTGAAAATGAGGTCTCCACCTGGTAAAGCCAAAAACACAGGACTACTTGCATACCAAAGAGCGGATGCAACATGCAATAGACTGTGCTGAACAATTCCACAACCAATGGAACAAATCTAAGATCTGTTGGCCAGCTACATCCAGCTGCGTTTACTGGTGGGCACTTAGACAACTTAGAGGGTTGGAGGTGCCACAAGGTTCCCCCTCCTCAATGATGTGAGAATCCAGTATAATTGGGCAAAAAAATAAGTCTGAAGGATTTGCATCTATCTTCAGATAGACGTACCAAACAGATGATCCATCTTGGCCTGCTCCTGAGATCCATGACATCACAGAAGCCAGTCTTCAGCCAATTAGATTCACTCCACGTGATAACAAGAAACAGCTGAAGACACTGGATACTGTAAAGCTATGGACCTTCACAGCATTTGGCAATACTACTAAAGAGTTATACTCTAGAACTAGCTGCATCCCTAGCCTAGCTATTCCCGTGCACTCCATCTACCCGACAATTTCCCAAGTATGTCCTGTCTACAAAAAGCAGGATAAATCCAACCCAGCCTGTTTTTGCCTGATCAGTACTCCTGAACATCAGTGAAGTGATTGAATGGGTATTTGAAAATGCCACCAAGCAGCAATCGTAAAGGAATAACCTGCTCACTGATGCTCAGTTTAGGTACTGCCAGGGCCACTCAGCACCTGCCCTTAAATACAGCCTGTACAAAAGGGCTGAACTCCAGAGGTGAGATGAAAGTGACAGTCCTTGATAGTATCCTTGGACTGAGTAGGGTGTCAAGGAATCCTGGTAAACTGGATTTAAAAGGAATTAAGAGGAAAGCTGGTGGGAGTCATTCTTAGCACAAAGGAAGTTGGCTGTGGTTGTTGGCAGTGGATACATGGGAACACCACTACCTGAAAGTTCCCCACCATCCTGACTTGGAAAAATATTGCCGCTCCTTCTGTGTCGCTGGATTAAAATCCTGGAAGTCTCCTATCATGCTGGGCCGACCTATACTCCAAGGACAGCAGCAGTTGAAGGAGGCCATTCATCACCACCTTCCCCAGGGCAATTAGGGATGTGCAATAAATACTGTCCTAATTAGCGATACTCACATCCACATGAATGAATTTAAAAATATACTGATCTATGTAATACAGCTTTCTAGCACAGTGTTATGTCATCTTATACGGCATCACGTCATCAACATACACCTTCTCGTTATACTGCAATCCCAAGGCGATTTAACAGAGGTGTAGTAAAAAGAAGCAAAAATAGCCAAACAATATGGCTTTAATTTGGTACACTTATGGGACTTGAACAGAATAGGAAATGTTCAAAGACTGAACACGAGGAAGTTAAAAAGTAGACTCACAAACTTTGCTGCAAGGTAAATCATGGGGATGTTATTGAGTAAAGGAGTATGCGTGTCTTAATGCAATTGTATAGAGCCTTGGCAAGATCACACCTAGAATATTGTGCAGTTTTGGTCTCCTTATCGAAGGAAGAACATAATTGCCATAAAAAGAGTGCAATGGAGGTTCACTAGATTAATCCCTGGGGTGACCAATTGTTTTATGAGGAGAGATTGAGGAGATGGGGCCTGTATTCTCTGAAGTTTCGAAGAGTGAGAGTGATCTCGTTGAAACTTACAAAATTCTCACGGGGTGAATGTGTGTGAGCATGTACGAATGATATTTCCTATGAGTACTGAGCCTAAAACTCAAGGGCACAGTATTCGAAGAAAGGACTTAGAAAAGGAGGAATCTCTTCACTTAGACAGTATTGACTTTTTAGAATCCTGCACTCCAGAAGGCTGTGGAGACTTACTCATTGAGTAGGTTCAAGACAGAGATCAATAGACATCTGGATACTAATATTATCAAGAGGTCGGTGGATAGTGTGGAAAAGTGACATTGAGATGATCAGCCATGATCTAATTGAATAACAAAGCAACCTCAATAGGCTTAATGGCCTACTCCTGCTGCTATGCTCCTATTCTTCAGAAGCACTGCAATAATATTTCTTAGCCGAAGTGGTGCGAGTTTGAAAAAGGCAGATCTGAATACTGACACGTTATCAAACCACCCACCACAGCTGCAAGCTCCAATATCCCCATGTGTGGATTTGCTGTTAGCTGAGGTGGTAGTGTTGAGATTGGACAATCTCACCTTCCTCCCTCAGCATGTTTACCGTGTTTTGTTCCAAATGGATGTAGGCATCAGCTACGGTATCAGTCTTTTGGTGGTCAATGTGTGCATCAAACAGGTATCAGTTGGTCATCATTTTCATCACTGAACATAGTGGCGTCAAGAACTGAGCACCTCTCGGGAGTTGTTCCTGGTGAGGCTCTGGAAGGGGTAGATGTTTTAAAATATTACTGTACATCTTGTAATTGTGCAATTAATGTGTGTGTACCGTACAGTCTGGGCCCTCGCCAAGTTCAAGAAGGAAGGTAACATTCATTAATAATTCAGCAACTAACTCAGTTTAGCACTGATAATGATAGTGTCTGACGATTCAGGTTAGAGTAATAGTGGCAGTTTAAATCCGTCACTATTAGTAATAGTGACTGACAATTCTAGACAGATAGTAATAGCAACTGATTCAATTCAGTGAGGAGAGTAATAACGATTGACAATTCAAGACAGATAGTAATAATGTTAAATTAAATTCAGCATGGATAGTAATACCAACAGACAATTGAGCACAAATAGTAATTGAGTCTGATTCAATTCAGGACAGTATGATTTTTCTTACCTCCCAGTCCATAGTCCAGAGATGTCTGGGTCAACTGTAACATACTCACTGCTAGTCTGTCTGAGATTGGACGAATTGTCTCAAACCAGGAATACACCTTGGGTCTTTTATGGTTGTTGAGGCTTTGAAATATGCAAGGTTTTTATTGAGTAAGATTGGCTGGAGATGAAACCACTTCACACTTTCGTATGAAAGACATCAGGAACCTTTCCAATTCAGAGTAACATTAGAGTGGAGTGGCTACACTGATTAAGGAGTCACTTGAGATATGAGATCTGTTTCTGCCAGCACAGAGATGGTTAAAGAAGATATTTAATGTTGTTTTTTAAAAATAATAAAACATGAGATGAGTAATGAGATGATCTGGCTGAGGAGTGCGTGTGGGAGATCATTGATTTAATATTATTAAGGGAGAAGTGAGGAGCAACTGTATTCATACTGAGATTGTTTAAACTTGTTGAGCTGGCTTACACAGGGTTTCAAGCTAAAGCACTGTGAAGAGATATGATAGTTTAGATAACACATGGAATTGCACACTTAATAGAGATAAATATGCACATTATTATGGAAACAGTGTTATCAGTTATATTGTAAAAATAATTGACTCTCCAGATACATAATTATGTTACGTTATGGTGATTGTAAAATTTATACATAAAAATACCATATGAGTATGCTATGGTGTGAAGGTGTGTGTGAATTGACGTATATTTATATACAATATAGGCCAAAGGAAAGAAAAAAAATCAACATTTATTACGGTTAGAAATGGCAGGCACTGTATATACATTAAGGAGAAAGATACGTCAACATTTTAACATTTTTAAAGCATCAGTTGATGCTTTCAGCACTGTTACATATTACATATATGCAAATTACTGTTACATAGAAAACTAAGTTTAACTAACTAACTTATAGGTATTATAATCAATCAGGAGCTTGTAGTTCTCTTTGAAAGTATACAAACACTATATCTCTCCGAGTGTGTATAAACAATGAGCTGGTCCTAGGGTGTGCAAACACCGTGACCCTCCTACTGTGTGGAAAGACTCGGATACTTTTAGTGTGTACAGGCTCTGTGATGGTCCTGGGTTTGTCCTAATGTGCGCAAAGATTGTGACTGCCCTAGTATGTACAAACACTGAACACCTTCTAGTGTGTACAAACACTCAGTTCCTCCCAGTGCTTACAAACACAGGGGAAGTCCTGGTGTAATAAAAATGATATTAATAAATTATTAATATTTATGATCATCATAAACAAGAATATGAAATCTGTCCAAACATTGAGATCATCCTAGTGTTTAAAAACTGTTTTAGCATCTATTCTAGCATGGTCCAGCATTATGACTGTCCTTGTGTATACAACGACTGAGGCCATCCAAGATGAACAAAGGTTGAGACTGTCCAATGGATAAAGTGTATACAAACATTGCAACTGTGCAAGTTTTTAAAAACACAGAGACAGTCCAAGTGTGTACAAGTATTTAGACAAACACATGCTGAGTCCAACCATGCAGTAAGCTGATACTTACACAATTTCAGTGGTCTGTACTATCCTGGTGGCCACTCTGTGCATATCCTTGAAAATGAAGACAACCACTTTGAAGTTGGACTAGGAATCAGCATATTAGTCATCGATGAACAGCAGGCACGAGGGCAATACAGGGCACAGAGACACAGTAACATATGCCCCTGAGGGGAATGAATGGCCGCCAGCACATGAATAGTGAGGAGGAACTGATTGATGGTATCTGCTGCACTAGGTGCTTTGGATAATATTGGCTGCAGTGATGTTCACAGAGTTGCCCTTTCCTCTGTTAACTGGTTTTCACACATTAGGCAATGGCAGCACCAAAATTTAATTAATAGCAATATTTCATTGACGTGATTGTGTAGTTCTGACTGTTCTAATGGCTGAAATATTCACTCCCTATGTGGTAGATGACAATAATAACTATATGTGAATACTTGGGCTGTATCATCAATAATGTCAGATAACATGGGACAGTGAACTGGGTTCTGGTGAACTCCAGATCTACCATATGTCTGTGTCTAGTGTAAGTACTAAATAAAGGTCCACCAGGTTGTTTGAGCATGATATTCAGTCCTGGTCTAATACATCTGAAATCTGATCTTGATTGTTGTATATGGTGGCAGTGGTGGTATAATATCAGTGAGCTGTTTGCAAGGGGCCCCAGCCAATGCTGATGAAAGCAGGAAAATATGAAGCCTTCAGCTTCCACAACACACCAAAGCATCCAGAATCCAGTT
Organism: Rhincodon typus; assembly: GCF_021869965.1. Classification (NCBI taxonomy): domain Eukaryota; kingdom Metazoa; phylum Chordata; class Chondrichthyes; order Orectolobiformes; family Rhincodontidae; genus Rhincodon; species Rhincodon typus. The sequence goes on along the minus strand of NC_063365.1, from coordinate 3,235,704 downwards.
GTGATAGTAGTGGATGTAAAAAGATGTAAATACACAGGAAGCTGATTAGAGTAGGTCTGCAAAAGTTATACCTACAATGGGACATGTTGCCTTAAGAAGAAATATTGGCCAGGCTAGGCTTGTAAACACCGGAGTTTGGAAATGTAAGAGCTGACATGATTGAAATGTATGAGATCCTGATGGGTCATGACAGGATGGATGTTTCCACTTGCAGGTGAATCCAAAAATAGGAATCACTGTTTCAGAGCAAGGGGTTTGTCCATTTAAGATGCTGGGGCAATTTTTTTTCTGTCAGAGGATCAGAAATCTTTCTCAAAAGGTGATGGAAGCAAAGACCTTGAATGTTTTGTAAGGCACAGGTAGATAGATTCTTGATAAGTGAGGTTGTGAGTGGGGGGTAGTGGTGAAAGTTTATCATGAGCAGGCAGGAATGAATAGCAGAGCAAGTTCCAGGGGCTGAAAAGCTTACACTTACTCCCAACTTGTCTGTCAGTGTGTATGTTTGTATGAGCCAATGCTCCCTCTGGATCCATTGCTCCCACTGCTGTTGCAGACAGTGTGAGCTCAAAGAAGCATAGATCCTGTTCAAAAGGTTTAGCTGTTCTTACTGTGTGACTAAGACAGTACAGCTCATTGAAGTCCAAAGACACTATACTATTAATGCCTTTGCTGCAGCAAGTCATGTATATGGCAAACCAATTCGCTCCTGCCATTCAAACACAAGACATGAAATGCAGTTGGCATTTTATTTATTTGTCCATTTCCAGAAAGTCCCCTGCCTTTATTCGACAGTTGGTAGTGTTATGTAAGACCTCAGTGAGGTTCCCCAAGTTATTACAATGCCAGAGGGGATACTCCAGATTGTTTCTTTATTCACCTTTTGATTGGTTGTAATAAGATTAATCTACAAAGGCTCCTCTCTGTTGAGAATATCTTTCCCGCAGACCTAAATGAATTCATGTTTTAAAGGTGCCAATTTAACTAGGCTTCCTTGAGTTAAAAAAAGGTGAGTTTATGAGTTACTAAACATGAGAAGAAATAATATTGCAACACACATTCACACAGGTTAGAAATGAAAAATGAGTCCAAAAACAGTTAAAAGATACACATTTCTGCCTCGAGATCATTTGTGAAGTGTGAAACATTGATAAGTCAAACTGTTGATTTCAGAATTCGTGGCTTTACAGACTGGTTGGAATCCTTTTGACCTGTTTGCTTTTGCCTGGTTTACAGGCTGCTGGCTTGTAGCTCTCAGAGCAAGATGCTCCTTTGCCTGCAATGCTGGGGAGATTAGTGGATGGTTCTGTGACTGTGACCTTTACAGAAAACTCATGCCAAATTCAGTCTAACAGACGAGTACCTCAGGTCACTGGTGCACTTTCTTCCACTAGCACACATAGACCAATGTTGGTTGGATTTTAACCCCTGTTCTCATGTACTCTTGAAATGAGAAGACACAAAATATGTCCCACACTCAAACAGCCATCCTTTTTTTTCATCATGTTCACAATCTGAGAAAACGGTCAGGAGATTTTTCTTTCCATTTAAATCTGTTGAAGCTTTTATAACACGTTATCAGGTGTGACTTTCCATGACCTCTGTCTTTCCAGACAGCCACTGAATTTACGTGTGCAGTCATTTGTTTGGTTGTAGCAGTCCTCTCTTAAAAAATAAATCTTGGAATAAAGGTTCAATCTGCCCTTAGGTATCTAAGGTTATGACTGTGTGGTTTCTCCATCATGATCGATTTGTCAGATTTTCTCTCTGAGCAGAATGAGGGTATTTTTTTCCCAATAATACCACATGTACACTTGCTTTACAAGCAGATTAGACTAAAGGTCCTTATGCCATAGTGATGTTAGGAAGTATTCTAAATGCCTGTGCATCAAATACCACTATAGCTATGTCTAAGGTAGAGGCATCCTTGCTATCTGTCAGAGGATTGTGGATTCAAAAACCTAACCAGAGTCTTGAGTAGATCTCTTAAACTGGCACATAAGGCCAGATGATGCAGGAGCAGAAGTAGGCCATTCAGCCCATCAAGTCTGCTTCACCATTCAATCAGATCATGGCTGATCTGAAAATCCTCAACTCCAATTTCCTTCCTTTTCTCCATAACCCATGATGTTCTTACTGATTATAACTGCACTGTTCTACCTTGTCAGAGATACCTTAAGGATGAAATGTTGAACTGGGAGCTTGTCTGCCCTGAGAGATGATAGGGTAGGCAGTGGTCGAATGGTACTATCGCTAAACTGACCTGGGTTCAAATCCCACCATGGCAGATGGTGGAATTGGAATTCAATAATAACCTGGAAATGAGATGACCATGAAACCATTGTCGATTGGGAGGAAAAATCCATCTGGTTCACTAATGTCCTTTAGGGAAGGAGATCTGCCATCCTTACCTGGTGTGGCCTACATGTGACTCCAGACCCACAGCAATGTGGTTGACTTTTAACTGCCCTCTGAGCAATTAGGAATTGACAATAAATGCTGTCTAGCCAGCGACACCCACATCCCTTGGAAAAAAAGGATCTCATAGCATGTACACAATGTGATTACAGAGGTTTCCCAATCAACATTTGTCCTCCAACCAACAGTGTGAACACCAATGATCACAATCTCATTGCCCTTTTTGGGACCTTACTGCAAATTGGATTCTGAAATTTCCTAACTGACAACACTGGCCATATTTCATGCTATTTCATGTGGAATGCTGTTACATGTATTGGGATATCCACAGGACTGTAGAAAAGCACAAAAAGAGGACATTCAAGCCGGCCCATCTTAATTCCCCTTAAATCACCTGGTCCATGGTCTTGTAGGTCACACCAATTCAGGTTTCTCTTAAATAAGTTGTGGCTATCTGCCTCAATCACTAAACTGGACAGAAGATTCCACATTCCCAGATATCCTCGCTAATCCTTCTACCAAACACCTTAAATCTGTACTCTCTAGTCATTGACCTTTCTGCTAACGGAAACAGATCTTCCTTGTCTACTCTGTCCAAATCAGTCATTATATTTTAGCCCTTGATTAAGTCACCCATCAGGCTCCTTTAATGTAAGGGAAACAATCCTACCCTAACCAATCATTTGTCATTGCTGAAATTTTCAAGTCTCGGCAATGTTCTTGTAAATCTCCACAGTATTCTCTCTCATCATTATTTCTTCCTCGTAATGTTTAGGCAGAACTGTACACAAAGCCCTACCTGTGGCCTAACCAGCACCTTTTGCCCTTGGGCCATGATGAGCACCATGTAGATTCAATTTCTTTGTAGCATAGTGTTGTCCTATCCATGTTCTTGAGTGGAAGTTATTAAATAAAACAAAGCTCTGACATGTTTTGGCAGCCTCCTGCCAAGCAGGCTGGCATATGCTCTTGGAACCCGTTGAACTGACTTTAAAAAGTCTCAATTCGTTACAGAAAAACAGCGATGACAGCGACACCAACTTGCATTTAAATAGTGCATTTACACAGCAAAATGTCCCAATTGTAAAAGTAGAGACAGAGGATTAACTGAAATGCCGTGCGCTGAACAGCCACACCACAGTTATTGCTGAATTCTGCTTCCCGGCGCTGTTACATATAAAAACCAGGTGGTTTCTGAGCTGGTGATGAAGTGTGAAATGGTCAATATCAGAGGCAAATTGGGATTATCCAGATCTCTAGTGTGTCATAAGGATGCTCCCTGTGGAAAAGTGGGGCTTCACACAAATAAACATCACCATTGATCTTTGGAAATAGGGATGTTAATCAAAAGCAGAAACCTTTCTGATTTGTATTTAATCCAGGGAATCACATATGCTAAACATAGGAAAGTCAAAGAAACTTTTTTAAGTAGAATAATAATAAAATCTTCTTATTAAAAGAAATAGCAAACGTTGCATTTAATCTTGGGAATTATATGACGTGTACGTCCTATAACAACATGAATTGTTTGAATGATTTTTATTGCTGTTGTAGATGTAGAAAGGATGTTTCCTCATGTGGGACAATGTAGATTGAGAGGTCACAGTTTTAGGTTAAGGGGAAACAGATTTAAAATAGAGTTGAGAAGAAATTACAAGTGTGTGGTGGATGCTAGGACATTGACTAACTTCAAGGAGGAGATAGATTTTTAATGAGTAGGGGTTATGGAGAAAAGGCAAGGGAAGTGGAGCTGAGGCCAAGAACACATCAGCCAAGATTGTATTAAATGGTGGAGTAGTGTTGAGGGCTGAATTGCCTACTTCTGCCTAGTTCCTATGTTCTGGGGATGTGGGCATCTCTGGCTGGGCCAGCAACCATTGTCCTCCTACTGTTGCCCTTGAGAAGATGATTATGAGCCACCTTTGTGCATTGTTGAGCCCTTGCTGTACAGGGACACTCATGGTGCTGTGAGGGAGAAGATTCTAAGATTTCCCTAAAGGACATTATTGAGTTAGCCAATTGAGATTTTTACAACTCAATAGTTTCATGCTGTACTAGCTTTGTATTTCCAGGTTGTAATCCAGGCTGTGAATTAAAAGTCTAGGAGATGGCAGTATGCTGTCATAATGAATGGGACCAACTGATGGCTATAAGATCACAAGATCTCGTGTGTAAGTCCGTTTGTAGCAGATAGGACTTGAATCTCGTAGCGTCCCATTCGACCCATCGACTCCATTCCGGGCCTCTGAACAGCATTTCACCCAGACCCACCCTACTACGCTGTCCCTGTAATACTGAATTTCCCATGCCAATTCACCAATGCACATCTTTGGACTGTGGGAGGGAATTGGAGTACCCAGAGGAAACCCACACATTCACAGGGAGAATGTGCAAACTCCACACAGACAGTTGCCTGAGGCTCCTAGTGCTGCAAGGCAGCAGTACTAACCACTGTGCCACCACGCCACACCAATCTAGGGCCTTCTAAATTAGAGGTGCAAACACTACCACTTCATCACAAGAAAACAATGAATACGCAAGCATGAATTTTAAATGTTTTATACTAATGAGCTGATCAGACAACTTGGGTCCAGTTTGCAAGGTATCGAATAACAAAAAAAACGATCTGATCAAACTAAAATGTGTTGTTTCCATCAATTCCACCCTGATTATCTATAATCTGTCGGCACATAACAAGATTCAGTGCTCCCTTAGCTATGTTAAAACTCGCAAGGAACAATAGAAATCCTAAATTCAGGTCTGAGAAATAAAGTCATTCTTAGGAAATAGGTTTTGAAACTCAATCTCAAATTCTCTTCATCTGTTCATATTATTTTGGACAGATATTTTTAAAAATGTATTTAGTCAGTGTCTAGCTTGGCTAAGCATGATTGTTGCTAAGTTGGAAATTGTAGCTTAAGGCGTCACTACCAAATCGTTGTACATTATCTAGGTTAACACTTCAGTGCTTTACATTGTTCGAGGTCCTGTCTTTCACTTGCACTTTTAACTCAAGATATTTGCCGTTTGGTAAATGGAGGAAGATCCTCTTGTACGTTTAAGAAGGGCTCAAGAGTTCGTGTATTGTTCTGGTCAGCATTTATTCTCAACCATATTACCCTATCTACTGGTTGTTCAAGTCATCGCTATTTGTGGAATCCTGCTGTGTGCAATTTGGATGTTCCAGTAGCTACCAAAGCATCCGTGAATATCCTTCGAAACTGGATAATAGGCTATGAAATTTTCTGAGACTTCCTGAAGACATGGAAGGCCTGATAGAAATGCGTGTTCTTTCAATTGTAACCTCAAATTGTTGAACTCTCTGATTTCAGCTGAGTTGTGTAAGGGTTGGAAGCTAAATAAATTCTTCACCAAACATTTCTCTGAAATTGATTATGTCCTGGGGGGATTAAGAAATAAGAGCTTTCATAATCTCCAATATATAGTTATCGAACTGCAAAGTTCAGTAACGAATTTGGCATTTGATTCCCTTTTCCAGGCTGTGACCTTAAATGGCTAAGGTTCTCAAAGCTGCTGTTACCATTATATTTCTCCCCAGCATTTAGTTGCTGTATATCTACCTTACTATTTGTTACCATTCCTCTTTCTCATGATGAAACACTCTTAATATAACAATGTTTGTGTATGACAGACAGCAAAGGAGCACCCGTTTCAATTAACCCATGATGTAGAAAGCTATAGAAAAGGACACTTCACCAAAAGCTGCTTCGTTGACACAAATGCAGAGAATGTTGGAGAAACTCAGAAGGTCTGGCAGTATCTGTGAGAGAGAAACAGAGTAATGGAGTAGACTGGGTAAATGCAGGAAGGATGTTTCTGATGACCCAAGAGTCCAGAACTTGGGGTCACAGTCTAAAGACACAGGATAGGCCATTTAGGACTGAAATGGGGAGAAATGTCTTCAGCCAGAGACTAGTGAACTGTGGAATTCTTTGCCACAGAAATCAATTAAGACCAAAATATTTTTTCAAGAAGGAGTATGATAGTTCTTAGGGCTAAAAGGTGGAAAGGATATGGGGTTACTGAGTTGGATGGTCAGCCATGATTATACTGAATGGTGGAGCAGGCTTGAAGGGTCAAATAGCCCACTCCTGCTCCAATTTTCTATATTTCCATGACTGAAGGTTCAGCACTGGAAATGTTCTATGAGTATGGGGAAGAAGGAAAACTCTACTGGAAGGGTGTACAAACTGCACTGAGCAGCTGAGTCAGGTTTCAGCAGTGTGATGAGCAGAGTTCACAGTTTGTTTCCAGTGACCCTTTGTCAGAACTGAAAAATGAATGGGTCAAAATGGTAACTCTGTTTCTTCAGCACTTTCCATTTTTGTGTCGGTTTTGGTTTAATGAGCAGATTGGGCAAATATTCTTCGGAAACTGTAATCTTCAGAAGGAACAATAATATACAACAATGCAGAGGGGAGGGTGTATTGTTTGGGAAGTCTGAAAGGAAGTGTAGAGCCATGACAGTTTGACCATCCAAGAGTGGGGCCAGCTCAATAGAGCAACTAGTCTTTAACTGCCCATCAATTCGCTGGTCCTTATCTTCCCATTACAAAAAACAGAGTTGATTGTGAGTGAGAAAGGAATTTAATGACATTGTGTTTTGTGTCAAAGCGTGTCTCAGTTTTCTAAGCTGAAGATTATGTTATCTCCTTTCCTTTTGATTATTGACAGTTAATGGAGAACAGATTTTTTAAAACAATCAACCTGTTCAGATATGTAATTAACAGGCGTTTATGGCAGATGAGACTTGAACATGGATCTTGCAGTCCAGAGGGAGAGAATTTGCCATTGCATCCCAAGGCCACATGTTTCTAAACACTTGTTAAAAAAAGAATCAACCTGTTCAGACGCACGTCTGTGGTGCATCAAAGTTTAACCCTGACCTTCTTGCCCAGAGGTAGGGACACTACCGCTGTGCCACCAAAACCACTATGTTTTCCAATGTGTATAAATTGTAAATTCAGCCCAGCTGAGCCTGTTAGCTGCATGAACAAGGACCCAGCTGAAAACTTATTTGTACAACCATCTTTTAAATAAAGTACAGTTTACCTGACATCATTGATAAGTCACAATGCCCTCTGATTAAAGTTTGATAAAAACAAAAGCTATCACTTTCATAGGAGAGGTAATGGCCTACTTGCATTATCACTAGAGTAGTAATCTAAATGCTCAGGTCATGTTCTGGGGACGTAAGGTTTGAATCTTGTCAGGAAATTGAGTTCAATAAAAAAACACCGGAATTAAGAGACTATAGATGACCATGAAATCATTGTCGATTGTCAAAGTAACCCACCTCTTCACTAATGCCCTGTAGGGAAGGAAACTGCCATCCTTACCTGGTCTTACCTACACATGACTCCAGACCCACAGTAATGTCCGTGACTCTTAACTGCCCTCTGGGCAATTAGGGATGAGCAATAAATGCTAGCCTATACAGCAATGCCCACATTGTGTGATTGAATTTAAAAAAAGTCCTCACCACAATCTCCTTACCTTGCCAATTATTCTACCTCTCTACCTGGCCAATATCTCAGGTTAAATCAGACTGTTTACAAGTTTAATGGGCTATCTGGGCTGATCTTCTCAACTGAATTCCTCTTATTAAGGATAAAAAGCACCTGCTCATGATATTCATTCATGGGATGTGGGCAGTGCTGTCTAGGCCAGCACTTATTACTGTTCCTAATTGCCCAGAGGGCAGGTAATAGTCAGGCACATTGCTGTGAGTCTGGAGTCATCCATAGGCCAGACCAGGTAAGGATAGCAGATTTCCTTCACCAAGGGACATTGGTAAACTAGATGGATTTCTATGACAATCGATTGCTGCAACTTGGTTGCCTCAGGCCAGTTATATTATTGATTTCAAATTTCGCCATCTGCCATGTCCATAGTTTAATGCACAATGAATATTATAGAAGGTTTAATGAGCACAAATGCTTCATAAATTTACTATGTATCACCCAGGGATTAATATGCATTACGTACATTGAAGAAGAACTTGCATTTTTACAGGGTTTCTCATGAGCACAGGTCATTTCAAAGTGCTTTGCAGCTAATGAAGTACTTTTAAAGTGTAGTAAACCAGGAAATTTAACAGTCAATTTATGCACAGCAACATCTCCCCAAAGAGCAGTGTGGGTTTATTTTTGTTTGTTGATGTTGATGAAGGGATAAATATTGCTCAGAAAATAGATTTGCCAACTCTTGTGGGACAATTTCCATAAGATTTTATTACAAGGTCTTCCATCTTCAACGTAGGCAAACAACTAACTAAAGTGTTGAGAGAAACTTTAAATGAAACAATTCTTTCAATGCTCATTTGATTTTTCTCCTGGTTTCACTCCCAATAGTGGCCAAGAGATTAACCTATAATTCGTGCAAGTCCTGGAGCATTGGCAATGCAATCATCAAAGTGCATAATGTTAGTGGAGGTTCTGGAATGCTCCAGACAGCCAGAATTTAATAGTCTTAGAGCCATACAGCACAGAAACAGACCCTTTGGCCCAACTTGTCCATGCCGACCAGGTTTCCCAAAATAAACTAGTCCCATTTGCCTACATTTGGCCCATATCCCACTAAACCTTTCCTATTCATGTACCTGTTCAAATGTCTTTTAAATGCTGTAACGGTACCTGCATCAACCACTTCTTCTGGCAGCTCGTTCCATATATGCACCACCCTCTGTGTGAAAAGGTTGCCCCTTAGGTTCTCTTTTAAATCTTTCTCTTCTCACCTAAAACCTATGCCCTCTAGTTTTGGACTCCCTACCCTGGAGAAAAGATCTCGGCAATTCACCTTATCTATGCCCCTCATGATTTTATAAATCTCTTTAAGGTCCTACAGCCCTCAATGTCCTACGTTTCACTGAGAGAAGTCCCAGTCTGTCCAACCTCTTAAACCGTCCAGTCCCAATAACGTCCTCATAAATCTTTTCTGCACCCTTTCCAGTTTAACAATGTCCTTCCTCTAACAGAATAGTGTAAGAGAGAAAAACAATCACCTCTGCTGCAGGAATCCAAAACAAGGGGATGCTAGCGCAAAAGGTTTGATGTCAAGAAACACTTCTTTATGCAAAAACTGACAGAAATATGGAACTCTGCTCCCTCAGAAAATGGTGAAGGTTGAAGTTAATTTCAAAGTTTGAATTTGACATCCCTTTTATAGTCAAGGGTATAAGGGGTCAAGTTGGGTAGTTGGGGAATAAATAGACATCAGCAAAGATCTAACTTGAAAAGTGGAACTGGCTTGAAGGATTGAATGGTCCATTTCTGTCACTTATGTATCAACAACATACACAAGTCAGAATAAAAGCTAGCACTTTTAGATGAGTGTAAAGCACCCTGAACTGTGTTGTAATTCATTCTGTGATAATGTTGCATTTCTCACATTGCCTTTCCCTGATCCCTGTTGTAAGATGACCATACCTCCATGCTGGTTAAGGGGTAAATCTGTGCCATAACCCACTCCTCACAATGATGAGATGATGGAGGGAGGAGACAGAGGGCTTTATTCCCTTACTCTTAGTGGAAGTGAAGACTAAGTCTAGAATGAAAGGCAAATATCTAACCCCTGCATCATCTCACCACTTCATCACAGAATCTTCAAAGAGAGTAGTTTTTAAAGAGCATCTTCTGAAAATCACCTTTAAAATTCAAGCTTTCTGTAAAGTGTTTTCAAATTTGCTCCATTCTTGAAAGAGCATTTGTTAAATGCTTTATTGGAGTGGGGGCCTTGCTGACAAGGGCAGTATTTGTCACTCCTCCCTAATTGTTCTTAATCTGAATGGTTTGTTCGAGCCACTTCAGCGAGCAGATAAGAGTCCATCACATTACTGCGGATCTGGAGACACAAACAAGCTGAGAGGCAGCAGATTTCCTTTCCTTAAGGGGAATCGGTGAACCAGATGTTGACAATAACAATCAATGACATTTTTATGGTCACCAGTACACAGCACAGCTTTATATTCCAGATCTTTATCAATTTGAATTCATGGTGGGATTTGACCCAACACCCCCTCAGAACCTCCTCACCCACCTAGAAGGACAAGGGCAGCAGATACATGGGAACAACATCACCTACAAGTTTCCATTCAAGCCACATACCATCCCGAGTTGGAATTGTATCGCCATTTCTTCATTCTTGACAGGTCAAAATCCTGGAATTCCCTTCCTCACAGCATTGTCAGTGTCCCTACACACCAAGGACTGCAGCGGTTCAAGAAAGCAGTTCACCACCAACTTGTCAAGAGCAACTAGAGATGGGCAATAAATGCTGGTCCAGGCAGTGATGCCCACATCACACACAAATAAGAAGGGAAGTTGGCTTGGTGTAACTTCAGCTGCTGCTGTTTTGAGGTAACTCTTTTAAACTAGTAAGGGGATAAGAACATAAGAAATAGGAGCAAGAATAGGCCATCTCATCCGTTCAGCCTGGTCTGCCATTCAATAAAATCATGGCTGATCTTTTTGTAGACTCAGCTCCAGTTACATGCCCGCTCACTGTAACCCTTAATTCCTTTAAAAGCATTCAACAAAGTAGCATCAACTGTGTCACTAGGCAGGGAATTCCACAGATTCACAACCTTTTGGGTGAACAGGTTCCTCCTCACCTCCGTTCTATAAGTGCTCCCCGTTATTTTGAGGCTATGTCCCTGAGTTATAGTTCTAGGATACTAAGAAACCCGAAGGAGAATGACTCCGCCTTGCTCGTGAGAATTCAGGTTCATGGTTCTACAAGCCTGAACAACACAGTCATGATACAGTCACGATGCCATCAGCAAAAAAAATCTAGAAATATTCTCCAGGATATGAACGGAATAAGATTGTAATGTCTATTGTGATTCTTGGTTACATATTCTTTGTCTTTTCCCATGATCTCTACTTCTGCCCTGATTCAGCTGAACTGAGTGCCCACAACCTTCTAAGTACCACATTGCAGATTTATCCATTATTCGTAGATAAGCTGCAGCATTTCTGACCTTTTACAATGTGTCCCCATGCACCCGTTCCAACTGGAGTCAGTGTACAGCAATGGGCAGTGCAGAACACAAGACCTTTCAATGTAGGGTAGCAGAAGTAGGCTGTTCAATGAGATCACAACTGATCTGACAATCCCTCAGTGCACTCTGCTGTCTTTTCCCCATAATCCCTGATTCCCTCACTGATTAAGAATCAGTGTTTAAGATCTGACTTTGACAGCCTTCCGCAGTGAAGTATCCCACAGATTCATTATTCTCTGTGAGAACAAATTCTTCCACATTTCTGACTTAAATGGGTGACCCCTCACTCTGAGATTATGCCCTGTGGTCTGAGACTCTCCCAGGAGGGGAAACAACCTCTCAGTATTTATTTTGTAAAGACCCCTAAGAATCTTTTATTTTTCAATAAGGTCATCTCTCATTCTTCTCAACTCCAATGGGTATAGATCCAACCTACTCAGCCTGTCCTCACATAAATATCCCTCATGCCTAGGATCAATTTAGTGAACATTTCCTGATTACCTCCAATGCCATTATATATTTCCTTAGCTAAAAGGACTAAAACTGTCCAATGTATTTTCGTTGTGTCAGCCTTGTCTTGAATGGTTTCAGCAAGAATGCCCTATTTTTATGCTCTACTCCCTTTGAAATAAAAGCCAGCATTCCTTTTGCCTTCCCCATTACCTGCTGAATCTAGCCTTTAATGATTCATGCATGAGGGATCCCAAATCTTTCTGTTCCGCAGCTTTCTGCAGTGTTTCTCCATTTCAGTAATATTCGGCTGTTCTATTCTTCCTGTCAAAAGTGCATAAGCTCACATTTCCCCACATTATGTTTTACTTGGTAATTTGTGCCCATTACTCTATTGTCAAACACTTCTCTATATCAAGGGGAACTGTGGCACCTACCACTTCCTTATGCACCCGTCCCTCACCCGCTGATATTGCATGTTCCCCACCCACCCCCAACATCCACCCTGTCCAGACTGTGATCAATATCACAAAACAGGAAGTATTGTAGCTGAAATTTTTGGGCATTCCTGATCATAAGATCACTGTCTGTACAGGACACTCCCTCTTTACCCCGTGGCAACTTCCAATTCTAAATCACATTGTGTTGTTTACGTTGACAGCAGAAAAGCACAAGCAAATAATACCAAGTTAAGGCCATTCAGCCCATCAATATTTCTGCCTATGCCACCCAGATTATTTCAAGTACACCATTCTTTGTGTACAGTAGTTCTTCCTAATATTAATTTTAATTTATTTGGTTTATCTACTTTATATTTATGTGCTCTTTTGTAGTTTTCCACCTCATCTTTCCATAGTTTGGTGATGTCAAAATCATTTAATATTTCTATACATTTCCTTCTGAAACATCAACAACATGACCCAATGGTTCATTCCCTTTATATTCGGATCTTGCTTCTGTCTGTATTTGTCAGCCATGGATCAATGGGCAGCACTCTAATCTTCAAATATGGGTTCAAGTCACACTCTAGGGCTTCAATAGAAGAAGTCAGAGATGATGTACCACCGCAGTGCTGAGGGTTCCAGACTCACCAGTCTGCAGGGAAGTATTATAGGATCATAGAATTATTCAATTCCTACAGTGTGGAAAGAAGCCATCATGTCTGCACTGCCCATCTGACGAGCATCCCACCCAGGCCCGGCCTCCCACCCTAACCCTGTAACTTCACATTTCGCCAGGCTAATCCACCTAGCCTGCACATCGCTGGACTCTATGGGCAATTTAGCATGGCCAATCCACCTAAACTTTTCACTGTGGGAGGAAACTGGAGCACCCGGCAGAAGCCCACTCAGACAGATCCACGCTTGCCTGTACAAAAGCCTTGGTACAAAAACCTTTCTATCTTCTTTCTTTCTGTGCATATTGAGTGTCGGAAACCTGCCAGGCTCAACTGGGTTTGGGAGATGGTGAAGGAGCAGGCAGTGCCAGATGGAGTGGGCATGTTTTCTCAGGGTGAGGGGGCATTGGTGGTGGGTGTGGGGCAGTGAAGATTTGTTTGTTGCCTCATAGTGCTTATCCAAGTAGGTTGACAGGCCCAAGTTTCGATTAGCTATAACTGATATGGCTGGCTCCCTCTTCTCCATGATACGGAACACTCAGAAAGAAATCATGTCAAAAAGAAGTCAGTTACTACTGCTGACGTTAGTGAATTAATAGAGCAGCTCACCAGCTGTAAAAATGAGTCAGGCATTAATTGAGCCTCAGCATCACTAAGGCCATGCTAATGATGGCGTCTGTGGCGCGGATCATGTTCAGACCTGCCGAGCACACGAGTGTCAGCCTTGTTGTTTGACAGTGTAAAATTAAATTAATAAATCCCGAACACATGGAAACATAACATGAAATTAATGGCCTTTGGTGCCAGATCTAATGCAGTCATTTGCTGCCCGCCTTTCCGCACCACGGACTTCATAAATGTGAGCAGTTTCTCAAAACAAGGCTGGTTGTTGTACAATGTAATTTCTTTTCCCTGTCTTGCTGTGTTCTTTCAGAGTTAACATAGGCGTTCCTTGTTAAAACTTGAGAATTCAACTCTTATCAGAGGCTCGGTAGAAGCAAGCATGACTTTGCCGCATTGAGATGGTAAAATCGACGGTCAAACCCACCACTTTCAGCCCTTTTTCTTCTTTGTGTTCCTATAAATAAATTCAGGATCATTTAGGAACCAGAAGAGGCTTTTACTCTGAGGAGCCTTCCTCCTTTTATCCATCAATCCTATCTGTCCACCTTCTCATCAGGTCTCTCACCAAAAAACTTACGGAGGTTTTACCTGGTGTGTCATTTATTAAAAAAATCAATTAAGAGTAGAGTCATGGAATTTTATAGTAGAGAAGGAGCTCACCAAAGTGTCGTTTACACAATGGGAAACATTCCTCTGGTTACTACATTGTCCAACTCAGCAGTAAACATGCAAAATACTCTTAAGACATGAAGTAGACACAAACACAATCACAAATGTTTGCCCTCTTCTCACTTTCCCAAATAAGGCTACGTTGCCAAAAGGACAGCATGTGATTTAAATTAACTTTTTTTTGCCTTTTCATTCTTTTAAAGATGGCAAACCATATTCCCAATCAATGAGGAAGCCAAAATCTGAGACATGTGGCTACTCTGATCAACACCATCATTTTTATTTGGTTTGGCCGTGGCTTTTATGTCAGATCAATCTGGGGAGCTTTGAGGCTGGGTAGTATAGGAATTTTGAATCAGCTGTAGTTTGAGAAGTCTATGAGGTCTCAGGAAGTAAGCGTGGGACCAGTGAAGGAGTAGGTTTCTTCCCAATTTATATTGAGTTAGTTTACTTTGACCGGGGCATCCATAGGGACAGTTGTGTTTGGATACAATGCTCTAGACTTAGATGGTTGAAAGTCAATGAGGAACAGATTGTAAACATTTTTTGCAATCATCTAAGAAGGGGGAGAGTAACTAAAATAAATGTTGGTTCCTTAGAGGTAGAGACAATATTAATTACTGTGGGGAATGCAGAGGTGCAGAGGTGTTGAACAAATGTCTTCTGTTTGTGTTCACAGTTCAAGACATGAATAACAGACCAGAAATAGAGTAACAAAGGGGTTAAGAACAGAGTGGGAGTTAAAATAATCATTGTCAGGAAGAATAACATTCTGGATAGAATTAAGTGAATAAAAGCCAATAAATATCTCAGACTTGATGGATCTCATCCTAAAGTTTGAAATAAACTGACCTGCAGAAATAATGGCTGCGCTACATAAGATTTTCCAAAGCTGGAGAATAAATCCAATTGGTCACGAGTTCACAAATGTGTAACAATCCCTGCAATAATACAACTTTTTAAAATTAATTTTTGAAAATATATTTGAATTCTCAGTGAACAAATAAAAGGAATTGCATGACAAGATTTCAAGTTTTAGTCTTTTACCATAACAAACAAACTGAAAGGAGCATCAACTCAATAATACTTAGTAGACAAATTGTACACTAAACTATAGATAAGGTATTGACCTTTAAATATGATTTAAAACTCCATGCCTGTTATAATTCACCGCCTCCTATATAAAGAATTGCAGTTTTTCTGGGGATTCCCAGCTTTACGTGGTACATTTTCTTCCTGTTTTACTGAGTTGTAACACAAATGACCATCAAGACTTGTTGCCCACAGTTTCTGAAGAAGTTCTAAATCATTTACCAGCAGTCGGCTCCCTCCAGTGATTCTTTTCATCCCTGCTAGCAGCACCAAAATGAATCTTAAAGGTTCCCTAGATTACAATGGGATACGTCTCAGTAACTGGAGACAATCTTTCCTCTCTGTTGATCATGAGAATTGCTGTTCTTTGTTTTTCTGTGACACCGCTTTTCCTTTCTCTCTTTCTTTTTATCCTTTTTTTGTCTTATCCAAAAAAAATCAGAGAGGGAAAGTTCATCTACGGTGAGCACAGATGCTCTTGCTTCTGTTTCAGATGTGAACATTTTAGAGTATGCTCCCAATAAGTCTCACCATGGGCCCACCTGTCACTGTAGTAATGGAACATCCAAGCTTGTTGTCGGACAGAATTTGAAGCAGATTATATGCACTATCAATTTTACCTGGATTTCAAGACACAATGCCAAATCATAATCATCTTCTATAATCTTGTATTTATCACCTATTTCTCATAAAAGATCAAAATCAGGGGCAGCATGGCGGGTCAATGGCTAGCATTGCTAAATCACAGCACTGGGAACCTGGGTTCCATTGGGACTGACTGTGCGGATTTTGCACACTCTCCTCATGTCTGTGTGCATTTCCTCTGGGTGCTCCATTTCCCTCCCACAGTCCAAAGGTGTGTAGGTTAGGCAGATTGGATGTGCTAAATTGTCCATAGTGTCCAGGGATGTGCAGGTTATGTAGATCAGCCATGGTAAAATGTGGGGTTATGGGAATAGGGTGGGTGGGTGGGATGCTCTTCGGAGGGTCGGTGCATATTTAGTGGACCAGATGGTGTCTTTTCATATTGTAGGGATTCTATCATTGTTCAACAGTACTATTGAACACCAGAAACCATCTCATTTACCAATGTTCTTTAGAGAAGGAGATCTGCCATCGCTCTTTACCTAGTCAGGCCTACATGTCGCTACAGTCAGGCAGTAATGTGGTTGATTCCTAACTGCCCTGTGGAATGGCCTGGAAAGTCACTCAATTCAAGGACATTTAGGGATTGGCAACAGAGACTGCTGGTGACACCCACGTCCCCTGGAAGAATAATAAAAAGAAAACCCGATAAAAACACAACATTGTAAATACCCTGTCAAATAACTTTCTACATACCGTTCAAGTAATATTCTATCTCCCATTGTCATATGCCACATAATCAGTCTTCCTTCAGTGGCATTATAAAACGTAACCCATCACACCCAACCTTGCATAATAATTGTGATTTGATATTTAGTTTGTATGGGTTCTTGGAATTCTAAGTTTCCTCTCAGTGACAGCTCATTTTACCACTGGTGGATTCATTTTCTGTCAGATGGCATAGCAAATTTCCTTTCTTGTTTTGAGTTGGTTGTACAGCTCTTCAATGGCCTTGGCTAGAAAATTGTACACTTGGTCTGGTCTGGTCTGGTTAACTTTGCCGAGTACTACATTGTTAATCAGGGTGTTGATCTTGTAACACAGTCTTGGAATTACTCTGTTCCAGGATTTTAATTCAAGATGTCCATTCCCTTTCGTAGCTATAGCTTTCAAATGTTTAAGTGTGTAAGGCTAATCTCAACAGCTGAATTGTCCCTTTCTTGTTAAATGCGGATTTGCTATTATCTTTAAGTTTCTTTCTATGATTTAAAGTTCAGAGTTTCACCTTTTTCTCAGAAGTAATTTTACATCTCCTTGGTTGTTTTAAGAACCTAATTAAAATCACAACAAAGTTCAGTCAAAAGAAATCCTGTTAGGCTGTTTTTTAGTTAGATCACAAGTTCCCTTAAATTCTTTTTGTTGTTTGCTATTCCACTCAGCATGAACTTTATTAAAATCACTTCCTACAACAGCAATTGCTTCTATGTTCTGAAGCTTACATTAATGGACATTAAATCTTCCTTTTAGTTCTATGATATTAGTATTAGTTACAGCAGGCAAATTTGATTTGAAGCACTGTTTTTGTTTATTTTGCCATCATCACTTTTGACTGCTGCTGCTATCTGTGCTGACGCCTCAGATTTAGCGTCTTTCTACAGGTTTAATTCAGGAAACTGCAGTTCTTTCCCAGCTGTTATTAACATTTGGTTTCTGTCCAATGATCCACCGTCTCTTTTAACATCGTATTTGAGCTTTTAACATTTTGGACATATCTTCATTTAGGAATAGTCATGTCTACAGTAGGAGTACATACAGTTACTAATTTCTCTAAATTATTGGTTTCTGCTGTACATTTTCAATTTTGGTTTCACAAGACTTGACTGACATTACGGGAGATGGTAGCATTTTATCTCCAACAAAGATAACATAAAAACAAGTCACAATTTCAACATACTTGAGGTGTACACTTTATACACTTCAGCTGCACTAAATCATGAGGGGCACAGATGGGATGAATGCATACAGTCTTTTTCCTGGGGATGGGGAATTGAAAACTAGAGGGCATAGGTTTAAGCTGAGAAGGGGAAATGTTTAAGAAGGACCTGAGGGGCAACATCTTCCCGCAGAGAGTGGTGCACATATGGAATGGGCTTCCAGAGAAAGTTGTTGAGGCAGGTATAATAGCAACATCAAAAGAAACATTTGGAAAGGTACATGGATAGGAAGGGTTTAGAGGGATATGGCCCAAATGCGGGCAATTGGAACTAGCTGAGTGGGCATCATGGTGAACATGGACTAGTTTGGGCCGAAGGGCCTGTTTCCATGCTATATTTCTCTGTGACTCTATAACGTCCACAGCTACATTAAATCACATTTAAAGTTAAATTTATGAAAAAACACAGTTAAATGTCCACCATTAGTGTCTTAGCTCAAACATTCTTAAACAGTATGCCTTCTAGAGGCAGTCTGTTTTCAAATATCAGCATTGGAGCAAACCCCATTTTTCTTAAAATATCATCTCGTTTGCTTACTTTGCTGCACAAAAATGTAGAGACATCTCTGTGAAATACAGCATCCTCATGAGGCTCTTTGTTTTGATTTTCTTGATTGTAAATTCATTCAGAGATATTGATTTGCCACAAGCATCAATGACTGGTGCAATTTTTTTCTGCATCTATGTGCTCCCACAAAGTTTACTGTATTTGCTTTTAACTTACAACAATCAGCCTTCAAATGCCCTTTCTTATGAAAGAAAAAATAGTTTTGCTCCCTATGAATCATATTTATTCTCCACACTGTCTATTCAATACTCTGAGGAATGTCTGCCTTTTTATTTCTGCTTTTTCTTTAAGTAACCAGAATTCTGTACATTATCAGATCTATGACAGAAGGGAGGAGACCTAACTGAGGTATATAAGATGCTGTAGCAGTTTGACAAAATTGATGTACAGCAGATGTGGAGGCATCTAGAATGAGAAATCACAGTTTTAGGGTAAGGCGTGACAGATTTAAAACATATGACAAGGAATTATTTCTCTCAAATCTGTGGAATATACTACTCCAGAGTGCTGTAGGCACAGGGACACTGAACATATTTAAGGAAGAGATGGACATATTTTTAATTGGTAATGGGTTAAGCATAGTGGGGTACGGGCAGGAAATTAGAGTTGAGGCTGAGATGAGATCAGCCATGATCGTATTAAATGATGGAATGTGCTTGAAGGGCTGAATGGCCTATTCCTGTTCCTGGTGCTTATGCTCTGTTATTACTCGAGATTCTTGTGTAGGTTTTCAGTCAATGACCTGTGGTTACTCATATGTTTCAAACGCAGTTTGTCACCACCAACCTTGATTGCAGCAACACCTACCTGAGAAATTTTATATTTTTTGAAGTGGTACCTTATTCTAAAGGGATATATATTAAACTCTTGCATTAAAACTACCTGCCTAACGTTTTCAATATCTTACTCAATTTTCATAGCCCTGTGCCATAAATAATTTATTACTCTTTAGCAAATTCCACAAATAATTGATTCTGTTTCTTTGTCATCTCTCTAAACTTTTGTCTGTAAGCTTCTGACACCATCTCTTATGGGTTGGGAAGAGCATTCTACACTATTATAATCACTCGATTATACATTTGAAGACAATTAACTTATTTCTTACTCTTCCTCCACAAACACAGCATGCAGGAAGACTTAAAATTTCCTTTGGCCAATGTATTGATGTGGCACTTTTCTCAAATGACACACAGCATGCATTTCGAATCCTCACTGAATTTTGGCATGAGGTGAATATTCCATGTCAAATCAAAAACTGGAGTTAAATCTGACTTATTGTCATATTTGAGATAGTAGGAACTGCAGGTGCTGGAAAATCTGAGATAACAAGGTGTAGAGCTGGATGAACACAGCAGGCCAAGCAGCATCATAGGAGCAGGAAGGCTGATGTTTCGGGCCTAGACCCTTTATGTTTTCTTCAAAGTTCTGTCTTTTTGACTCCAGTTTCAGTTCTTTTTCTTTTCAAACTGGATTCTAATGAACTCACTGCATAATTATCGATATTATTGTTTAATTCCTCAAGATTCTGCTTTGAGGCAATACTGCAACAATTTGAGCACATTAGTGCCTACTTTTTTCTGATGAAGGGTCTAGGCCCGAAACATCAGCCTTCCTGCTCCTATGATGCTGCTTGGCCTGCTGTGTTCATCCAACTCTACACCTTGTTATCTCTTATTGTCATATTTCCCAGGTTTGCCATGTTTCTTTAATCTAAACTGTTCTCTTGGTTCAGTTCAAAATTTCTCTGTAATTTGTCTTTTTCTAGGATTTTCTTTTACTCTTCGAAACACATTTTCCTATTCTTTTGTGTTTTGTAATTCAAATTTTCATACCTCTCTTTTTCCAAACTTTTTGTTTTATTTTTGTGTTTTCCAAAGTTCTGTCTTTTTGACACCAGTTTCAGTTCTTTTTCTTTTCAAACTGGATTCTAATGAACTCACTGCATAATTATCGATATTATTGTTTAATTCCTCAAGATTCTGCTTTGAGGCAATACTGCAACAATTTCAGCCCATTAGTGCCTAATTTTCATTCAAGTTCCAGTTTTCCTGCCATTGCCTTCAAATTATCATTTGTTAATTGTTGAATGGCATTTACAGGCAGCTACTATCATTCAAGAGCAAGCTCAACAATGGAATTAGTCATCTTAACTTTTAAATAAATACGGAGAAACAATTGTGAAGTGTTACTTGTTCAAACTTTGGCAAATTCCAGTGTACTAAGTTCCAGTCTCTGGGTTCACAATTCACAAGTACCCACAATTTGTTACATTCTCTGCAAAGACTAATAATAATTTTTAAAAATCTGTTTGAATTCCCGTTGGTGATCTGAGGCGAATCACATGACAAGATTTCAATTTTAAGTTTTTTTGCTGTAACAAGCAAATTAGAAGCAACGTTGACCAAACAATACTTGGCAGCAGATTGTATTCAACTGCAGTTGAGATATACCTCCGTAAACTTTTTACACGACCAAAAATTCTACAGCCTAGTCCTATTCCACTGTCTACTATCTTCACAGTTGCAGCTTTTACGGGAAATAGTCAAATATCGCTCCCAGCTTCTAATAGGTACAATGCTCCTATTTCTTCAAGTCATGATGTCAAGTGACTGTCAAAATCTGCTTCATTCAGTTTCCAGAGTTCCTGAACTGAATACCAGTAGTAAGGCCTACCCTGATGACTCTTTCCCTTACTACCCATTTCCTTAAATTGTTGGAAGATGCATCTCTTTGACCAAAGACTAGATTTCCTCACATATCTCTGTTTCGTAGACCAGAATGACAAGATTTTTCTTTCTGCTGACATCTGAGCTGCTGTCCTCAGCCTCTTTCTCTTCTTACTATTCAGGAACACAGAGAGGGGCAGGCTGCAAAGCTGCTCTCATCTTTCTTACAGGTGTGACCATTTTTCCCGCAGTAAGTTTCACTCTGGTCTGTCTGTCCCCACAATATTCTAGTCACCCAGGCTTGAGTAGAATATGAGACAGACACTTTTCACTACTCCTTTTTACCTGCAATAAGAGAGACAGCCCCACAACATAATACAATGCATTCATAACAATGCAACAAAATCTTCTCGCAGTCTGAGCAATGTGGGCTATGATGGGATTGGTGACAGAATGGTGCCACAAGTGTAATGAGGCTTTTCTTGAAGTCGGGAGCATCTCTGTTCACTTATTATGCTTTTGACAAGCAGCATGGTGAGTTTCTTGCTAGGCAGTGGCCAATTGTTAATTAACGGGGATTATTGCCTATTAAACACCTTATTAACGACCCAACTTGCCTCATGAAAAATGCCTTCGTTTCTTAACCAAGATTGACCAACAAAACTGGATGTCGAGAAACACTGACATCGAAACCAGAGCAGGGACCTGGCCACTTCAGCTTGCCACTTGATCTAAAGGACTTCTGTGTTGAACACTGGGCACCAGTGTCTCAAGGCACGCTCCATTGGTACCAGCCACATGCACCCATCTCTGAGGACATTGGCCTCTGACATTTGCTGATCTCTAAGAACAACCAAAGGCACACCTCGTCTCAAATAATGCTGATCTGGCTAATGCTGATCTCGCCTAGCACATGCCCTGTGCATTGTAACCCATATCCCTCTGTCTAAGTCTTTTTGAACTGTACATCCTTCCTTTCTGTGATCTGCTTGTACTGCTCATAAACAAAACTTTTCACTGTACTTCAGTACACGTGACAATAAATTAATCAATCAATCAATCTCAGGTCTTCTTACAGGATGCCTCTACACTGGCAGCTCTCATTGTAATGCTTCAGGTAGGACATTGTCTGCTTAGGGACACCCACCCACCAGGGCTGTACCTCTGGGCTGTTTGCTCACTCACTCTGACCCTACCTGGATTCTGACAGCATTCCTGCCTTGCATTGCCTTATAAGAACATAAGAACATAAGAACTAGGAGCAGGAGTAGGCCTTCTGGCCCTTCGAGCCTGCTCCGCCATTCAATAAGATCATGGCTGATCCTTTCGTTTGCCCACTCACTCAATGTATCTATGTTCCTCTGCAAAGTTTCATAGTCCTCTGCACACTTTGCTTTGCCACTCATCTTAGTGTCATCTGCAAACTTTGACAGCCTACACGTGGTCCCCAACTCCAAATCATCTATATAAATTGTAAATAATTGCGGTCCAAACACCGATCCCTGAGGCACACCACTAGTCACTGACTGCCAGCTAGAATAGCACTCATTTATCCCCACTCTTTGCTTCCTGTTAGTCAACCAATCCTCTATCCATGCTAATACTTTACCCTTAATGCCATGCATCCTTATCTTATGCAGTAGCCTCTTGTGCGGCACCTTGTCAAAGGCCTTTTGGAAATCTAGGTACACCACATCCACTGGGTTCCCATTGTCCACCTCGCTCGTAATGTCTTCATAGAATTCCAAAAGTTTTGTCAAACATGACCTGCCCTTCATGAACCCATGCTGCATCTGCCCAACGGGACAATTTCTATCAAGATGCCTTGCTATTTCTTCCTTGATAATAGATTCAAGCATCTTCCCCACTACAGAGGTTAAGCTAACCGGTCTATAATTCCCCATCTTTTGTCTGCTTCCCTTTTTAAACAGTGGCGTCACATTTGCTGTTTTCCAATCTGCTGGGACTGCCCCAGAGTCCAGCGAATTTTGGAAAATTACCGCCAGTGCACCTGCTATTTCTCCTGCCATCTCTTTTAGTACCCTGGGATGAATTCCATCAGGGCCAGGAGACTTATCAATCCTTAGCTCCATTAGCTTGCCCAACACTACCTCTTCCATAATAATGATTTTTTCCAGGTCCTCACCTACCTTCGTCTCTTTGTCAATTACTGGCATGTTATTAGTGTCCTCCACTGTGAAGACCAATACAAAATACCTGTTCAATGCCTCGGCCATTTCATCATATCCCATAACTAAATTCCCCTTCTCATCCTCTAAAGGGCCAACATTTATTTTAGCCACTCTTTTTCGTTTTATATATTTATAGAAACTTTTCCTATCTGTCTTTATTTTCTGTGCTAGTTTTTTCTCATGTTCTATCTTACTTTTCTTTATAGCTTTTTTTGTGGCTTTCTGTTGTTACCTTTCCTTTTCTGCACTTTGCCACTCTACCAGAGATACCAGGCTCCTATTATTTCTGCTTTGCCTGCGTTTAGAGGAGACACAAAGGCAGGAAGCTTGTCAGCAGGCTTCAGTCAAGTCAAGCAGATGAGCTTTGCTCAGTGGATCTCTGCACAGTGAGTCAGGAGCACCCTCTGGTACCAGTCCTGATGGTTAGCCTGCCACTGGGGGCAGTAACAGTCAAGCTACTTTCCACATAAGAAGTGAGGAGCTGAAGGTCTGGCAACTCATTCTGTAACATTAAGGTTCCAACCTCTTTTGGCCACGTCATCTGTTTAGCTACTCTCTCAAAAGAGGGAAGACACCTTTTGACTCCATCCCCATTAAATTTAGGCACTTAGCATTGATACTTGGCTAAATCAAACCCCTCATTGGAATCGGAATCATCTTTTGGCATTCAAGTCTTTTCAATTCCAATTCCCTTGTTTTTGTTTGTACACTTTATCTCTCTAAGTCTTGTTTTCTCTTCTAATTCCAAGAGTATCTCAGCTACTTCCAACTGGGACATCCCAATTTCAGGTTTCCGTTCCACAAGTTAGAAAATCACATGAAGCACAGAAAAGAAATCACCACGGCTACTGGAATACGTACATATTAATTGCTAACTTCAGAAAAATGTAAACCCACAGGTCGTTAACTCAGTTTGTATCACAATATTAATAGAGTATAAAGAAGATTGTACATCAGTGCACTGTGTGATATGCGGAAAAAGTAGAGATTGTGAATGACATCTTGATTTAATTTGATTTGTTGTTGCAGCATGTACCAATATGCAGTGAAAAGTGTTGTTTAGCATGCTATTGGCAGATAGTACCATACAAAATGCATCAGGGTAGCAGAACAGAGTGCAGAATACAGTGTTACAGCTCCAGAGTGAGTGCAGTGAGACAGTCAACGTTAACCTTTCAGAAGTCCATTCAAAAGTCTGATAACAGCAGGAAAGAAGCTATTCTTGAATCTGTTTATACATTTGTTCAAATTTTTATATTTTCTGTCTGATGGAAGAGGGTGGAAGAGAACATAATCAGGGTGGGAGGGGTCTTTGATTATGTCGAAGAGTCTGATGAAGAGTCATCCAGACTTGAAACATTAGCTCGTTCTCTCTCCACAGATGCTGCCTGACCCACCATGATTTCCAGCATTTTTTTTTTGTTTTCAGTACAGATTCCAGCATCTGCAATAACTTGCTTATATTGGTTGAGATAAAGACTGTCTTCAAGTACATTTCTAAATACAATGGAGAAAATAACTGTCTGTGAATCAGTATATTATAATACTTATGAGCGAGAGAGAGAGACAGAGGGAGAGAGAGAGACAGACAGAGAGAGAGAGAGACAGACAGAGAGAGACAGAGACAGAGGCAGAGAGAGACAGAGGGAGGGAGAGAGACAGAAGGAGAGAGAGAGAGGGAGAGAGAGACAGAGGGGGAGAGAGAGAGACAGAGGGAGAGAGAGAGACAAACAGAGGGTGAGTGAGAGACAGAGGGAGAGAGAGAGACAGAGAGAGGGAGAGACAGACAAAGGGAGAGTGAGAGAGAGGGAGAGAGAGAGACAGAGAGAGGGAGAGAGACTCTATTTATCAGTGTGGGTCATTTAGCTTCAGTGGCTGATCTGCAAGCAGAGTGAATCCAACAGTGTGGACTCAGTTCCTGAACCAGCTGAGATTAGCATGAAGGTCCCTCCTTCCCAACCTTGATCCTCACCTGAGGTGTCGTGATCTCCAGGTTAGATCACTGTCAGTTGTCCCTCTCTGTAAAAAGAGAATAGGTGGCTTTAACTTTACTATGGGTCAGTGAGTTACAATATATACAGGACAGAGAGAGAGAGAGGATGGAATCATATTGGATTTTTAGAGGTGTGGGCTGTGGTCAGATGTTTGACAAAATCAGGCAAGAAGTTCAGCAAGGCCCATATCTATGTTGGGAACAACTTCTGCCATCTTTCATCATCTTCACTGGCAGAGAGGCAGGCTACTCACTGGGTAGCAGGTAGTTGCCAGTAAATGAGATTCTTTCTTATTAAACACCTTGTCAATGCCCCAACTCACTTTGTTAATATTCAGCTTTCAATCTTACCAAATTCGTCAAGCAAGATAAATATCGAGAAAACTCAACATGGAGCCACAAATGGGTCCTGGTGGTTTCAGCTCGCCACTCGTTCCCTTGCATTGTGGAGCATTGGCCCTCTGTGTGTGTTCCACCTCCCAGTGCCGGAGATACTGCTGGACAACCCATTGATAGCTACCCTTTCAGGCACAGAGGTCACCAGACAACCAGGATGTTGCATGAGGAGAGCCAAAGAGGTCAGCCTGACCCAGAGCTGTGTATGTGCATTGTTTGTCTCGGTTTTGCATGGTGCAACAGACTCTCAGTGCAGAGCTCAATTGCTTGAACCTCTTCTGTGTCCCAGAAGTGATGCCGGAAATTGTGTAACAATGCCATTCAGCCTCACATTGAGAGACTAGCAACCAGATACACTGGTAAAGTACATGGATTTATACAAAAGTTCAGAATCATTTATAAGCTGTTGGTGCCCATGCCACCAAAGTATCCTCGATTGGGTTCTTCCATTTTCCCTCCAACTCTGTCTTAGTATAGTCCCTGGATTCACATCCAGGGTGGGGAGAGAGCCTGTTTGGCAGTGGAGCCAGTTGATCTGGCAGTTTGATTGGATGATCCCGGTCCACTTGTGTCTAGACAGGCCAGACATACTGAGATTTCTCTTGCCAAAGGCAAGCTGACCCATATCAGCTTTAAATGCCAAGGTTCAGAGGGTGGCAAAGTGGATGTGGAGGTCCAGGCCACCTCTGCAGTGTTCTAACTGGAGAATTCTAAGGGCCCTGTGTTGTGGTCCCTCCTCTGGTTGGGTACCTCCTGGCTCCACCCTGTGCCCTTGTGATCAAGGGACACCCGGACTGTTCTGGTGCCCCCTCCCCGACAAACGCCATGCCTCCTGTCCTAGCCGATAGCTGGGGCGATGGAGTGCAGGTGAGTGCAGACCCTGAGACTGCTGGGCCGGACTCTCCATGGCAGTGGAGGAGGTCCCTGATAGCTGATACCACATGGTCTTTTCCTGCCTGGGGCTGAGCACATGCCTGGGCTTTGGCAGTCCTCTGAGTGCCAGTGGCCTGGCCGTTCCTTCCTTAGCTAGCTGAGGTGCTCCCACACTCGCGAAGCTTACAATACTCACTGAGGTGTCGATATCTGAGCTGGGGTGGGATGCAGGAGGCAGGCTTATCGATGCTTTCTTGGGCTTCTTGTCCTCTTGTCCTTCTTAGGCAGCTGAGCATTTCTCCGCCGAGCTTGTGGGCATTCTGGCTGGACCTGTGCTACCCAGAGAGAGAGAAGGCATCACAGCAGTAGTTCGAACTAGTGTTCAGTAACTGACATGGACAGCGGATTAATGTGTGAGAGTTGTGTTGTGTAGTGGAGTAGTGGAATAGTTTTCCAGGTTGCTGGGACATGGACTGGTCCTGATCTTGTCCCGCAAAGGCTAGGATTCTCTCCTTGTAGGGGGCTTGGAAGCGAATCTCGGGCACTGTTCTAAAGATGACAAGGGCACAAAGGATGCTGGTGTTTCATCAGATATCCACTAAGTGGTACAATGGGACCAGAACTGGGCATGACAGATGCTATAAAGTAATTAATGCAACAAGTTTGGTACAACATGGTTTGCAACTCACTCAGCCTCGCTGTGTAAAAACTTAAAAACAACTCGACACAACTTGGATTAAAACAAAAATGCATAAGATTCAGACTGTTTGTGTATCTATTCATAATATATACAGGAGAGAGTGAGACTCTGAATCAGTGTGCTTGAATTTATACAGCAGAGAGAAAAACTGTTAGTGAATCATTAAGTGATGTACAGTAGAAAGGAAGACTGCCGATATATTAGTGTATTATAGTGTAAACAAGACAGTGATTCTCTGTGAATCAGTGTTTTATAATATATATAGGAAAGGGAGTGCATGTGAAGCAGTGTATTACAATATAAGCTGGTACAACTACAACATTTAAAAGGTATCTGGATGGGTACATGAATAGGAAAGGTTTAGAGG
This sequence comes from Rhincodon typus, assembly GCF_021869965.1. NCBI lineage: Eukaryota > Metazoa > Chordata > Chondrichthyes > Orectolobiformes > Rhincodontidae > Rhincodon > Rhincodon typus. The sequence continues at coordinate 3,207,982 of NC_063365.1, read as the reverse complement.
GATATGGGCCAAATGCTGGCAAATAGGACTAGATTAATTTACGATGTCTCGTGAGGATGGACATGTTGAACCAAAAGGTCTGTTTCCGTGATAGTAGGAACTGCAGATGCTGGAGAATCTGAGATAACAAGGTGTAGAGCTGGATGAACACAGCAGGCCAAGTAGCATCAGAGGAGCAGGAAGGCTGAAGTTTTGGACCTAGACCCTTCTTCATTTTCTGAAGAAGGGTCTAGGCCTGAAACGTCAGCCTTCCTGCTCCTCTGATGCTGCTTGGCCTGCTGTGT
>NC_063365.1:3178549-3207298 GCF_021869965.1 Rhincodon typus | reverse complement strand
CAGCATCAGAGGAGCAGGAAGGCTGACGTTTCAGGCCTAGACCCTTCTTCAGAAAATGAAGAAGGGTCTAGGTCCAAAACTTCAGCCTTCCTGCTCCTCTGATGCTACTTGGCCTGCTGTGTTCATCCAGCTCTACACCTTGTTATCTCAGGTTTGGTTCCATGCTGTACATCTCTATGACTTTATATGCTGCAGAGAGTCTGTGAGTCATTATATTATAGCTTCTCCAGAAGAGGGACAGACTTTCTTTAAAACAGTGTATTATAATATTTGCAGGAGAAAGAGTGACTGTCTGTGAATCAGTGTATTGAATTATATAAAGGAGAGAGAGTGCATGTGAAGCAGTGTATTACAAAATATATTGAAGAGAATCGGTGTAATATAATGTGAGAGAGATGGTAGAAGATGAAGAGTCGCTCTGTGAATCAGGGTAGTGCATTATATACAGGAAAAAGACAGTATGTGAAGCAGTGTATTACAATATATGCAGCAGAGAGAGAGTCAGTCTGTCAGTGAATGAATTGTTATATACAAGGAAGTGAGAGACTTTGGTGAGTCAGTGTATTAATGTTTAGTCAGGAAACAGAAAGGTAGACTGTCTGTGAAGCAGTGTATTTTATTACAGACAGGAGAGAGAGAAAGCATGCTTTAATATAGCTGTTATAGAGCAATTGTTATAATATGTACAGGATTGTGAAAGACTATGTGAATAGTGTTTTAAAGTGAGTATAGGAGAGAGAGAGATCATGAATCAGTGTTTTATATTCAAGAAAGAAAGTCACACTGTCTGAGAGTCAGTGTATTAAACTACACCTCACGAGGAAATCAAGGCCTGCCATGCCTGAAGTCAGCACAAATGTGATTTTATAAATACACTTCAAGATTCTACAGTTCACCTGTCAGTTTAGACCCAAGTGGACAGATGGCATAAATTAGTTTTCTGAACTTAGCAAGAATTACCATTGATTACAAATGGATAGATTCTAGTGACGGGTAAACAATAATGAAACTTTGACATATAACTCTACTAATTACGCTCTAATTCCCTTATAAACACCCCCTACACACACATGCAGACTAACACAAAAACACGGTGTTTTTGGTGGAGGAGAACTTTGGAAAGGCAGTTCAATAGTCCCCTTACCACAGGATTCTTTGAGACAATCCCATTGTTTTGTCAGGATTTGCTGTTTACTGATCTCTCATTTTTCCAGGTACATTCATTTGCCTTTGGCATGCACAGAAGACTGTTTCACAACTTATAATGTCTCTGACTTATTGGTTAGACGTAACAGCTTACAGCAACTGACGAGGGAAAATAAATTGCCTTTCTTCAGGTTTTAGTTTTTTTTTCACCAGAAAGACAGTACCTTCCTTGCTGGAAGTCCAGTGGCTTCTGGCTAATTAGTCACTCCCACAAGCTGTTGAGCTACCTGGGAGCCAATCACACAGTTGTTGACAAGCAGAAGACCTTTGTTACTGACAACTGGTCATCACTCCACAAACTAAACAGCTATTTGTTGCTGGCTGTATCACAATATGTACATAATCCCTGGCTCCAGTTCATCTGGAACAATATCTCCCCCACTGGTCGCACAATCAACAGTATAAACCGCACTTACAATAATTGCTATAAAAAGTGCAGCAATCCTTTCCACAATCTTTAGTTTTTAAACCAGGTTTTTTCCCATTTCAATCTTGAATCTGAAATATAGAAAATAAAAAGATGTAATCTTCACATGCCTCCACCCTTAGTAGATGAAACACCATTTCAACAATGCATTTCATCACAAAATAGGTGAAACACAATCAATAACACACAAGATTTATATCCACTCATGCTTCCTCCATCCCTATAGCCTTGTACAATCTTAGCATTGCTTAAACCTTCAACATTTTAGGCTCAGGTAAATGCATCTGCAATTAAATTATTTTTTCCAGCAGTGTGAATAATCTTTACATTAACTGGTTGAAATAAAAGATTTCACCTAAATAATCTTGCATTCTGAGTTTTAAACTTTTCAATGAGTGTCCTTGTATTGTGATCAGTGTAAATTAAGATTTCTCTGTTACCATGCCAGACATTGACTTCAAAGTGGTGAAGAACTAATAATAATCCTGAAGTGTCCTTTTCTACAGTCAAGTACTTCTTTCAGTAGTGGTTTAGTTTCTTAGTGAAGTACACCCCTGGCTTTTCTATTCATGATTCATCATCCTGTGACAAGTCTGCACCTACCTCCAAGTCACTAACATCAATCACCATTTTGAAGAATCTCAAAAAAATCAGTGTGGCCAACACTGGTTCATTTATTAGGATTGCTTTCAGCTTCTCAAGAGCTTGTCTGGCATTCTGCTGACCACACCACTTTTACTTGCATCTTGAACAAATTTGTTAAAGGCACAGCTATTGTGCTGAAATTGTGCTTAAATTTTCATTAAAACAGGCACTTACGTAAAATAGTCATGATTTTTAATTTTACTTTAAGGAACATGGAGCCTTCACTTTCGCCGTCCTTGTTAACACTTGGTCTTGTTTGACCATATGTCCTTGGTAAGTTACTCATGATTTTCCAACTTTACTTTTGGCTAATTTTATAACTGAGCCCGTCAACTGTAATGCTCAAGCAGGTTTTCTCCTCGTCTGACATACTCTGCCCATTAACTGCTATATACCAGAACACCATGTAAATAAAGTACATGGTTACAAACCTCAGATGTGACTTGAATCACAAGCCTCTGGAATGTAGCTGGGCTGTTCTTTAACCCAAATGGCGTCACTCAACATTGGTACAATCCATTTGATGTAACAAAAGTGGATATTTCTTTAGCCCTTGCTATTAAAGGCATTTGCTGGTGCTCCTTCAACAGATCAATCTTAGAAAGGAATGAGGCAATGGCAACCCTATCAATATGGTCTTCTAACCATAGAAATTGGGTTGAATCCATCTTCATGACTGCATTGATCTTTCTTCAATGTATACAGAGGCTAGTTGATCCATCTGGTTTAGGACATACCAGCACCAATGAACTTCAGCCATGACCAGGTTCAGTTAAGGTTTTCAGCATACGTTGAATCTCCATTTCTACTTGATGTTGTTTCTCTGGGCTCAACCAATTAGCCTATTTTATCGGTCCTGAATCTTCTACATCTATGCCATGCCTAGCTAATGAAATTGATCCAGATGTATCTCTATAGATTACTTTATACTTCCTCTGTAGTTTTACAAAATCCTCCCATGTTCTTGCGTATGAAAATACAGTAACTAACTGTCCCAGTATCACAGTGTCAGCTAGTTGAATTATAGGAGGTTCATTTTGATAAACAGTCTTTTTCCCTCATTCTTATTACCTGTGTCACTTTCCATTACTCCTGCCACCCAACACACACGTTCCTCCTTCTTCTCTTCTTTTTATCATGTTTATGTACCATAACGATTCTTCTTCCTATGATCAGGAATATTTATCAGCTAAGTCTCTTAAATATACCTCCTAGCAACATTATATGGACCAGTGAATTTCACTTTCAAGTATGCAACAATGTGAATGCTTCATCTCCCCTTGAGTCATTCTAATTGCTGAATGTTTATCTGTCTATTCTTTCATTTTCACTTGTGCAACTTTCAAATGCTCTTGTGCCACCCCAAATGCTCCTGGTGAGTCTTTCTAGAGACGTGGACATGTAATCCAACATTGGACATTCATCTTTTTGGTTCAAGAACTTCTCCCTAATCAGTCCTAATTGACCTCAAATTTAATGACCATGTATCTGTTCAAATGGACTCAATCCAGCAGATTCATTTGGAGAATCTCTGGTAGAAAATAATAAGAAATCTAATCCTGTGTGCCAACCTCATTGGCATTTGTGAATGTGTGCCTAAATCATGGTTTTGAGAGTTTTTTGATTTCTATCTGCCCGAAATCTCATCTTCACAATCAACTCCAAAATCTTACCAATGACCAAGGTCAAGCTAATCAGCCTGTAATTTCCTCTCTGTCTTACTCCCTTCTTAAATAGGGGGGTTACATTAGTGACTTTCCAGTCCTCTGGGACCCTCTCTGACTCTGCTGCCTGAAAGATCACCACTTATGCCTGCACTATCTCTTCAGCTATCTCCTTCAGAACTCTGGGGTGTAGTCAATCTGGTCTAGGTGATTTATCCACCTTCAGACCTTTCAGTTTTTATAGCACCTTTTCCTTGATGATGGCCACCATAGTCACTTCTGCCTTCCCAACTCTCTTGAATTTTTGGGATATTACTCGTGTCTTCCATTGTGAAAACTTACACAAAGTACTTATTCAGTTCCTCAGCCATTTCTTTGTTTCCCCATTATTACTTCTCCAGCATCATTTTCCCAGTGGACCAATGTTCACTTTTGCCTACTTTTGCCCTTTATATATCTAAAGAAACTCTTGCAATTCTTTTTATGTTACTGGCTATCTTACCCTCATATTTAATCTTCTCCCTGCTTATTTCTTTTTTTTATTGTCCTCTGTTGGTCTTTGTAGGCTTCCCAATCCTCTGGCTTCCCACTGCCCTTCACCACATTATACGCTTTCTCTTTTGCTTTCATGCTGCACCTGATTTCCATTGTCAGCCATGGTTGCCTTTCCTCCCTTTAGTGTGCTTCTTTTCCCTCGGGATGAATTTTAGCTGTGTCTCCCGAATTATTCCCAGCAACCCCGGCCATTATGGTGTCACTGTCTTTCCTGCTCGGCTCCTCTCCTGGGCAATTCTGGTCAGCTCCTCCCCCATGCGTCTGTAGTCACCTTCAGTAATACCATTACATCTGATTCCACCTTCCTCCCCTCAAATTACGGAGTAAATTTTATCATATTATAGTCACTGCCTCCTAGGGGTTCCTTCACCTGAAGCTCCCTTATCAAGTCTGCCTCATTGCACAACACTAAATCCAGAATTGCCTGTTTCCTAACGGGCTCCCCCACGAGCTGCTCCAAAAAGCCATCTCGTAGACATTCCACAAATTCCTCTTCTTGCCATCCACTACCAACCTGATTTTCCCAGTCCACCTGCATATTGAAATCCCCCATGATCACCGTAACCTTGCCTTTCTTTCAAGCCTTTTCTGTCTCCTGGTGTATCTTGTGCCACAAATCCTGACTACTGTTTGGAGGCCTGTTCCTCAACTCTACCCACACAGATTCTGCGTCATCTGACCCTGTGTCCCAGACATATGAATTTTTTGTGCTACTCTCTTTATTGCTTTACAATATCTGGGTGGTTACCACTATTCAATGAATAATAATCCATTCTTCATTCTCAGGTCTATGGCAAGTTCTCTACTTTCTCATCAGATCTCTATTTCATAAAAAATAACCCTCTGGAACTCCTTCACCCTCAGCTTCAGTGTGAGCTGCCTGTGCTAACTTATTTAACTCTGATTCTTGAGCCTCATTGAATGAAAATGTGCCAAAAAGTTCTTTTGAATTATTGCCATTCTTAAAAAAAGTTTCAGCCACCCTGACACCTGCTTGTGGTATCACTGTGACCCTTTAGTGATGGACTTCGTTTAGCCATTGCTCTTGTCATTCCATACCATAGAAAAGGGAGACATAGACTATCTGTGAATCAGTGTGCTGTATTGTATACTGGAAAGAGAGAGCATGAGAAGCAGTGTATTAGAACATATACAGGAGAAAGACTCTGAATCAATGTATTACCTACAACATAGAGACTGTCGGTGAATCAGTGTATTATAATTCTTACAGGAGAGACAGAAGTTATGAAGCAGTGTAACGATAAAGTTGCCAGAGTCTTTCCAGACCATAGGGCTGCTCTCTCTTTAGAGAAAAACAATTGGTGGTGGTTTAATCTGAGGGTCACTACATGTCAGGTGAGGGGTGGGGGAAGGAGAGGCTTTCGTGGTAACCTCAGCCTCTGTGGGAAATGAACCCATGCTGGTGGTGTCACTCTGCATTACAAACTAACCATTCAGCCAACTGAGTTAACCAGCAGCTCCACCACCGCCCCCTCCCCCCCCACCCCCCCTGCCACCCCAACCCCCACCCATGTAATACAATGCACACAGGAACAAGAAAGACTGTCTGTGACTCAGTGTTTCAAAGTATATTATAAGAGGGAGAGAGTTACTATCTATAAATCAACATAATATGTTATATACAGGAGAAAGGGAAACTGTCTGTGCACGAGTGTATTACCACATATACAGGAGAGGGAGACTGTGAACCAGTGTATTACAACACATAAAACAAAGCGAGAGAGATTGACTATGAATCTGTTTATTATGGTATGTTTAAAAGAGAGACTTTCTGTGAATTGGTGTATTTTAACATGTACAGGAAAGGGAGAAACTGTTTCTGAATTTGTGAATTGCCATTGTAGGAGAGAATGAGTGTCTGTGAATCAATAAAACCAAAAATACTGGTGAGAGAGAGAGAATACTAACTATGAATCAGTATATAGTAGTATATACATGAACGAGGGAGACCTTGAATAATTCCATTAGAATACTTCCTGAAGAGAGCAACTAGTTGTGAATCAGGAAATATACTACATACAGGAGAGAGAGAGACTATCTGTGATTCATATTATATTCTATACAGAAGTGAAGGAGTGAGAGGTTATGAATCAGTGTATTAGTTTGTCTACAGGAGAAATAGAAATTGCTTGTTGTTAAACTTATTATAGTCCATACAGGATAGAGAGAGACTTTGTGTGGATCAGTGCATTATGGTTTATGGAGGTTAGAGAGAGAGAGCCTGCCAACATCTTCAATATAGTCTTCCCACCATGGGACTGGGTACAAATCTGCCTCGTAACTGCATTTACCTTTCTTTAAAGTAAACAGAGGTTTGTTGATGCATTCAATTTCAGAACCAATATTATCGGTAAATTCCAATTGCTTTGACTTAGTTCAACCAAATGTTTTTTTCCAGTCTCTGTTTCGAGCTGAATTTGTTTTCTCTGAACTCAACTGATAAGGTTGCTGTTTAACCTGCCCTGGCTCTCCTATGCCCACATCATGCCTTGCTGATGTATTCGTCCATGTTTGGAGATTACCTTTTATTTCCAGTAGTCTAAAAATATTCTCCCATTGAACTTGCTGTGTTAGCTAGCCATCAGGAAACTCACTTTGAAAACTGTCTACCTCTATTTCTACCCCCACTCTCAATATCTCCATGATCATCCTGCAATCTTATCACATGACACACTTTTTCCTCCTTATCCTCTTGTCTACAATATCTTTTGGTTGAGTTTGAGTGACCCGTACTTCTCTTAATATAGTTATGAGCTTGGATGTTTAATTTGAAGAAAAAAGGCGATGTCTTCTCTTTAGACAGAAATCTTCTGTATTTCTTGCCTACCCTGCGTACCTCTTTTGCACACACAGGAATGTTTACTTCCAGTTTCTTAATTGTGTTTAAAGCTACGATCTGATCCATGGCCTTCCCTTTTGAGTTTCCTTTTCAGACAAATCTCATTGGTTTCCCTCACAACTTCCAATATTCTGTACGAATGTGTTCCACCTTGTTACAACGAAAGCATTTCAGCTCAGTACTTTTCCTTCAATCTAAGGAGGAATCCTTGGGACACACCCAGTGATCCATTCCTTATCTTAGCTACTTGCGTTCCTCTCATTCTCCCATTTTTTATCCTTTTCAAATTTATGAGGATGACAGTAAAAAGGATTAGTTCTATGAATTAGCTCATTAATGCTCTCTGTCCAGCAGTGCAACATTTTGTCCCTCAACATGGGTTCTTATTACAGACAGTAGTGGTGCTTAAATTCCTCTCGGAGAATAATCTCTCTAAGAGTGAGAGAAGACAGTCTGAGAATCAATGTACAGTAAAATATGCAAGAGAGAAAAATCGTCCATGAGTTATAAATGTGTAATATACACAGGAGAGAAGGAAGTCTGCCCATGAATGAGTATAGTATAATATATACATGAGAGAGAGGGTGTGTCTACATGAATCATTGTATTGTGATATATACAGAGAGATAGACTGTGAATCAGTGTATTATAATAGATACAGGAGGTGGGGGAGAGAGAGAGTGTCTTTGAATCATTGCATTATACTATATGCAGGAGGGAGAGAGACACGTCCTGCGAATCAGTGTATCATAATATATACAGGTCAGAGACGGGCTGTCCTTGACTCAGTGTATTTTATCCAGTACAGGGGCGAGTGAGAGACTGTCCATGGTTCAGTGTATTTTATTGAATTGTTTGAATTGAATGTGAATCATGAGAGAGAGGATTGCTGTGAATTAGTATATTACAACAATGAGTAGAAATAGATACTCTTTGTAAATTGTAAATTTATAAGGGAGAAACTGTATGTGCATTAATGTATTGTAGAACATACATTTGAGAGAGACTGTGAATCGGTATTTTATGAAACATACCGTTGAGACACAGACTTGTCCGTGAAGCGGTGTATTTTAGTGTAAACAGGAGAGAGAAACTGTGAATCAGCGTGTAAGATTATATCGAGGAGAATACGTAAAGAGACTATCTGTTAATCTGTGTATTGTAATACATAGAGAATAGAGAAAGAAACTACATGTGAATCAGCGTATTCTCATACGCAGGACTATCAGACACTGTTTATGATTTGGCGTGTTATGATACATACAGGAGAAAGACAGATTGTGAATCATTGTTTTATAATTCACAGATAGACAGCATGTGAAGCAATATATTATGGTGTATAATGTAGAAGGAGAGACTCTTTGTTAATCAACGCATAGGCCCTGTATAACTGCTCTATGCCACCCCTACTTCTGAATTCAAATCCTCTTGAAATGAAGGCCACCTTACCATTTGCCTTCCTAATTGCATGCTACACCTGCCTGTTTACTTTCATTGACTGATGTACACGGACACTTAAATTCCTTTGTATGTTTATATTTCCCAATATATCACCATGTAAATCATACTATTTCTGTTTTTTAATCCAAAGTGTATTACTTCACATTTACCCATGTAATACTGCATCTGTCATGTGTTTGCCCACTCACTCAACTTGTTTAAATTGTTGCGAAGCCTCCTTGCATTCTCCTTACAACTCGCAATCCCACTTCATTTTTTGTCATCAGCAAATTTGGAAAAATTGCATTTGATTCCCTCGATATAAAATATACATATCGTAAAAAGCTGGGGCTCAAGCACAGATCCCTGAAGGACACAAGGAGTCACCATCTGCCACCCAGAAAAAGACCCACTTATTTCCACTCAGAGCTCGTAAGAACTGCGGATGCTGGAGTCAGAGATAATACAGTGTGGAGCTGGAGGAACACAGCAGGCCAGGCAGCATCAGAGGAGCAGGAAAGCTGACGTTTCAGGTCGGAACCCTTCTTCATAAATGGGGCCCCATTTCTGAAGAAGGGTCCTGACCCGAAACATCAGCCTTCCTGCTCCTCTGATGCTGCCTGGCCTGCTGTGTTCCTCCAGCTCCTCACTGTGTTACCACTTATTTCCACTCTCTGTTTCCAGTTTATCAACCAATTCTCAATCTATGCCAGTATATTATGCCCAATCCAATGTGCCTTAATTATGCCTACTAGCCTCTTACGTGGCATTCTTCACCACAAAGGGCTGTTGAAACTGGTTCATTAAACATATTCAAGGCTGAAGTAGATTTTTGATCAGTAAGGGAATCAAGGGTTATGGGGAGAAGGCAGAAAAGTGGAATTGAGGTTTATCAGATCAGCCATCATCTCATTGCTTAGTGGATTAGATTTAGTGGCCTGAATGGCCTGTTTCTATTCCTGGATTATAGTCTTACGGTCATATTAACTTTATCAAAATCCTTCTTGAAATCCAAATATACCCCATCCGCTAGTTCTCCCTTATCTATTCTACTAGATACATCCAGAAAAAACTCCAGTATATTAGTTAAGCATGATTTCCCTTTCATAATCTGATGCTGACTTTGTCTAGTCCTGTTAATGCTATCCAGGTAAATAAAAACAGAAAGAACTGTGGATGCTGTAAATCAGGAACAAAAACAAAGTCGATGGAAAAGCTCAGCAGGGTTCTGAGGAAGAGTCACCGGACCCGAAACATTAACTCTTTTTTCCTTCACAGATGCTGCCAGACCTGCTGAGCTTTTCCAGCAACTTTGTTTTTGTTCATGCGTTCCAGGTGTTCTGTTATCATGTCTTTTATAGTAGACTCTAGAATTTTCCACATTACTGATGTTGGACTAGCTGTCTGTAATCCTTTGTTTCTTCTTCCCATCCCTTTTAAAATAGTGGTGTTATATTTGCCAACCTCCATTCTGTAGGAACTACTCCAGCATCTATAGAATATTGGAAGGTAACCAACAATACATCGAATATATCCAGGGCTTTAGCATTCTGGAATGTAGACTATCACGCTATGGGGATTTGTCAGACTTTAACCACATTAATTTCTGTGGTACTTTTTTTTTAAACTGATGCTGATTTTCTTCAATTTGTTCCCCCATCTAGACCTTTTCCCTAATATTTCTAGGACAGTGTGTATCCTGTTTTGTGGAGACAGAACCAAAATATGTGTTCAATTCTTCTGTTGTTTCTTCACCATTATAATTTTACCATTTCTGACCATAACAGACCTGCAAGTGTTCTTGCTAATCTCCTTCTCTTCATGTATTGATAGAGGTTTTTATACACAATTTTTATGTCATTGCAAGTTTACTGTCCTACTTTATTTTCCCTGACTTGATCAATCTTATTGTCATTTTTTGCTGAATTTTAAACTGCTCCCAGTCGTCAGGCTTCCTGCTTTTTCTGGTAATTTTAGATTGCTGCGCTGTCGATCTAACAGTATCCCTAATTTATTTTGTAAGTTTATTTTAGTTTGTAAATTTATGTATTTATTTATTTTCTGTTTTACTTTTGCAGCATATAAGAATGAATAATTATTGTAATTCATGCATATGTTCCTTAAATATTATCATTGTCTATTCACCATCAACCCTTTTCGTAAAGTTTCCCAATCTACCATTGCCAACTCATACCTCATACCCTTTATTTAGATTCAGAACCCTAATTTCAGATTCAGTTTCTTCACTCTCCATCTTAATGAAAGATCCTATCATCTTATGGTTGGTCTTCCAGAGTGGAACCCACTCAACAATGTTATTAATTAATCCTTTCTCATTGCACAATACCCAGTCAAGGATAATAGTCATTTCCGTAATGTTTTGGTTTAAAACGTATCATATAAATATGCCAGGAAATTTTCCTCCATAGTATTATTGTTTGTTTAGGTTGCCCAGTCTGTATGCAGGTTAAAGTCATCCATGATTATGGTTGTAACTTTACTGCATGCATCTCTAATCTCCTGTTTAATTCCTTCCTGTCCATCTCTGCCACATTTTTTTTTACTGATTTCTCAATAGCCAATGCCACCATATTTTCTGTATCTTAGTGTTTCTTATCTCCACACATATAGATTCTGCATGATGATTTTCTGAGCCAATATCCTTCCTCTCTATTGCATTAAAATATTGCATTAAATGTCCTTTACTAACAATGCAACACCCCTCCTTTCCTTCTTTTTCTGTCTTTCCTAACTATTAAGTACCCCTGGATGTTCACTTTCCATGCTTGGTCACGCTGCAGCCATAATTGCAAATATATCATATCGTTGTGCTGATGATTTATCTACATCATTGTGAATGCTTTGCATCTTAAGAAGCAAACCCTTTAGACTTGTCTCTCTAATCTTGTAGTCATCTTACCTTTATTTCACACTATGGTTCACTGGTTTTATACCCTTGTTTTTCTACCTCCCACTTTTACTTCTTACTTTTTTTGTCTTTAGTTTCTATCCTTGTTTCTCCCTTCTCCATCTACCTGCTTAGGTTCCCACCCCTGTGCCATTCTAGATTAAGCAAAACTTAACATTTGCAAACAGCACCCTCAAGGGCATATGCATTGAAGAGAGAGAGAGACTGTCTGTGAATCTCTGTGTCATACTACACAGAAGCAAGAAAGAATGTGAAAGTCCATTATAATATTTACAAAATTGAAAGAGAGACTATCTGTTAATTAGTGTATTGTAATATACAGAAGAGAGCGAAGACTGTGTGTGTGTCATAAATCAGTTCATCTGTGAATCAGTGTACTATAATACAAAGAGGAGAGAGACAATCTGTGAAACACTACATTATAATATTTACAGAACTGTATGTGAGTGTACTGTAACAGGTACAGGAGAAGGAGAAACAGTGACTGACGGTTTCGTATATACAGAAGAATGAGAGACTGTTCACAAACCAGTGCACTGAATATACACCATAACAAATACAGGCATGATGGAGACTGTGCAACAGTGTATTACAATACATAAAAGAGAGACAGAGAATATATGTGAATCAGTGTGTTGTAATATATACAAGACTGTGAGATACTACCCATGGGTCAGTGCTTTACAATATATATAGGTCAGAGAGAAAGAGAGACAGTCCATGCATCAGTTTATTATTATCCATACAGGAGAGAGTGAGTATCTCTCCATGATTCAGTGTTTTTCAGTATTTATAGAGAGACTGCCAATCATATAGAGGGAATGGCTGTGATTCAGTGTATTACGAAACATACAAGAGAAAAAGACACTTTGTATCAGTGTATTATGGTATATTAAAGGAGTGGGAGATTGTCTGAGTCAGCACGTTATAAAATATATCAGGGAAAGAGAGACTGTAAATCTGTATTGTAACACAAACTGGAAAGAGAGCATTTACAAATCAGTGTGTTATGGTCTGTTCAGAAGAATGGCAGCCTGTGCATCAGCATATTGCAAAATATATAATAAGAAAAGAAATAGTGTGTGAATCTGTAATGATACATACAGAAGAGAGGGAGATTGTCTATGACTCAAGTGTAATGGGGAGAGAGAGAGAAACATTCTGCCAAACAGCATATAGAAGAGGGTTACTGTGTGAATCAGTATATTATATATAAAGGAGACAGTAAGACTATCTGTGAATCAGTGTATCGTAGTTTATACAGGACAGAAAGTGTCTCTGAATCATTGCACTGTGAGATATACAGGAAGGAGCGGAGACTGCCTGGTGAACAATATATAAAGTGTCATATAAAGTAGAGATAAAGTCACCATAGTCCCACACTCCCTGTACAGAGAGACAACTCATAGTGAGTTTAACCTGAGGGTTACCCCTCAGGCAAAGGGCAAGGATTGAGAAGGAGGGCCATCATTGTAACCTTAGTCATTGTGGGAAATGGACCCATGCTATTGGCACCAAATTTGCATTGCGAACCAGCCATCCAGCCAAGTTCTGAGGAAAGGTTCCTGGACCCAAAATGTTAACTCTGTTTTTTTCCTTCACAGATGCTGCCAGGCCTGCTGAGCTTTTCCAGCAATTTCTGTTTTGTTTCCTGATTTACAGCATCCGCAGTTCTTTCAATTTTTTTATCCAGACGACTCCAAAAAGTGTAATCCCATTGTCCCATAAGAGAGAGGCGACCGGTGGCGATTTAATCTGAGGGTCACCACACCTCAGCTGAGGGGAGGGGTTGAGGAAGAGAGTTCTTCATAGTGACCTCAGCCTGTATAGGAATTGCACCCACACTGTTGATATCACTCTGCTTTCAACCGGCTGTCCAGTCAACTGAGCTAACAGGAGAGAGAGCAACAGTCTGAATCAATGCATTGCAATACGTACAGGAGGGAGAGAAAGAGTCTATCTGTGAAAATGTTACGTAATGTGTGCAGGAGAGATGGAAAGAGACAGTCCGTGACGCAGTGTATTATAATACATAAAGGCAGAGAGTGGCTGTGAACAGCATACTATATGACACCTAGCAGAAGGCGAGACTGTGAATCAGTATTCTATTATATACAGGAACAAAAGTAGATAAAGAATCAGTGTACTGGAATATACACAAGAGAGAGAGTGCAACGAAGATTGTGAATCAATATAGTGAAATTTATACATGAGAACTAAGAGAGACTGCATTAAGATAAACTGTAGAGAGGGAACACTGCCTGTCAATCTGTATATCATAATGCATATAGGAGATTGAGCATGATTGTCCCTCAGTGTTTTATAATACCCAGTGAATCAGTGTATTTTAATACATGCACGAGAGGGAGAGAAAGGGGAAAATCTTGTAGGGGTGTGAGTGACATGGGCTATGGTGTAATGTGTAGCACAATGAGGCAACAAGTGTGCTGAGGCCCATCCCAATGTCGAGCTCATCTCCAGTCCTCTTTTGAACTTTTCACAAGTGACAAGGTAAAATTCTCGCTAGGCAGTGGCAAAATGTCAATTGATGCTCATTTTTGCTTGATAAACATATTGTTAACACCACAGCTTGCCTTATTAATATTTACAATTCCATCTTACCAAACTCATCAAACATAGAAACTCATCAGGGAAACTAGAGTGTCTGCCTGGTGAATTCAGCTGACCGCTTACTCTGAAATACCTCCATGTTGACTGTGACCAAACCACATGCATCCGTGGGCACCAGCCACACAGACATTTCTCTGTGGATACTGGCATTGACATCTATCAACCAAATATGACATTCCTATTCGCTGCCATTGCACTCTAGAAGCACAGACTTGCATTGCAGGATGCGGCATGGAACTTTATGCACAGGGACAGGCATCCAGCTCGCAGAGTGGATTAGGCTGCATCTCAAGGATGTTCACTCGCTCTCTTAGTGCACACTCACTTGACGCCTACCTGACAGTATCCTGGCCTTGCCTTCCCATGCCATGCCAATTAATGCAGAATTAGCTTGCCCAGACAGTGCATCCATCTCACACCAGCCCCATGTGCTAGCCATTTATAAAGCAAACATACAACATTTGCAGCATGAAGGCATCCTCCAATCAGTAAGCCAAGGTTTGATACATGCAGGAGAGGGAAAGAGTCTTTGTAAGTGTCAGCATATTATGAAAAGTACAGAAGAAACAGGGAATCAGTGTTTTACAATACACACAGAAGAAAGAGAGACTGTCTGAATCTCTATTATAATGTGTACAGGTTGGAACCAGCTTGTCAATAAGTGAATTACAATGTATACAGGAGAGAGACACACAGACACACAGACAGACAGACAGACACACAGACAGACAGACAGACAGACAGACTGTCCATGAATCAGTGTGTCATAATATATAAAGATGACAGAGAGACTGTCTGTAAATCATTATAACATGCACAGGGCAGAGATAGAGAGTCTGTGAAACAGTATAGTCTGTGATATACAGGAGAGATTTTGAAAGATTTTCCGTGATACAATAATACCTGCAGGAAAATGGAGTCCGATTGTGAATCAGTGTATTATAAAACCGACTGAAGACAGAGACTGTCAATGAATTTGTGTATTAATATATACTGAAGAGACACTGATTGTGAATCAGCTTATTATATTATATACAGGAGAAAGATTGATAGAGGCTGTCAGTGAATCAGTGCAGTATACAGAAGACTGAGAGACTGTGACTCAGTGCTTTATAGTATATATGTGACAGAGGGGGGACTGTTTATCAGTGTGTTAAAATATATACAAGAGATAGGAGAACTGTCCATGTATCAATGCATTATGAGGACAGAGAGAGAAACTTCCTGTGAATCAGTCTATTAATGTTATATACAGGAGAGAGAGAGACTGCCTATAAGAAGTCAATTACAACCATACAGGTGAGATGGAGACTGAAAAGTGTATTATACAAAATTCAGGAAAGAGAGGGGAACTTTTTCCATGAACTAGTTGATTATACGACAAGCATGGGAAAGTGTGAATCAGCGTTTTATAGTATACATTGGATCTAAACAGACTGACTGTGAATCGAGTTTTAAGATGTATACCAGAGGGAAACATCCTCAGCTGTATTTTACAGGGCATCCCAGTCACCTGTCATTCCTTGACTAAGGCTTCAGAGGGAACCTGCTCACTAAAATGCTGGCTGCCTCACATCCTTTAATGCCTGAAGCAGTGATATTGGCTAAGTTTGAGAGGTGCACTCATTCCCACAACACCCCCTCTACCACCTACCACCAGTCTGTAAAGGATGTCCTTCCTCCGAGATTGAGCTGAGGCCAGTGTTGACACTAGAGACAGTCCCTGAAGAAGATGAGCCCTGAGCAACACCGTCCCCATGCCCCCTACCATCCAAGCAGGTACCTACAGTAGGCAACCTACTGGACAAGT
The DNA here is from genome assembly GCF_021869965.1 of Rhincodon typus. Lineage (NCBI taxonomy): Eukaryota > Metazoa > Chordata > Chondrichthyes > Orectolobiformes > Rhincodontidae > Rhincodon > Rhincodon typus. The sequence goes on along the minus strand of NC_063365.1, from coordinate 3,191,131 downwards.
TCCACTACAAATTTAATCTACCCTTATTCACTGAACTCTCAACCCAACAGCAGTGTGCCGTTCCCCCACACCATCCAGATAAACCTACCACTCTGGGAATAACAGCAGAGGATTTGCTGCAGGAGGATTGCCAGGGGGAAGCATCCACTCAAAACCATTCTCTGATCTAACTAACAAAAAAATAATTTGTACTGTAATACAACATGAAACAGAAAGTGACTGTCCCGGAAGCACGGTGTACTTTATAAATATGGGGAGGAATTGTCAGCCAATCACAATATTTGATAATGTATCCAGAAGAACTAGACTGTCAGTGAATCACTATTAGAGAATATGTATAGGGAGATACTGCCAGTACAGTATCTGACAATAACAACAAAGAAAGGGAGTATCAGTGGAACATTGTTACCATTATTTAATAGAAGGAGAGACACTCTTTTTCCTGTGCCAGCTCTCCACTGGAGCAATTTACCTTGTGCCATACACAGTTTTCTCTCTGTTCTCCCTGTTTATTGGGAAGTGACGGCCTAGTGGTATTATAGCTGGACTGTTAATGCAGAGACAGGTAATGTTCCGGGGACCCAGATTCAATATCCACCATGGCAGATGGTAGAATTTGATTTCAATAAAAATCTGGAATTCGAAGTCTAATTACGACCACAAAACCATTGTGGATTGTCAGAATAAACCATCTGGTTCATTGAGATCCTTCAGGGAAGGAAACTTTCATCTTTACCTCGTCTGGCCTACATGTGACTCCAGACCCACAGTCATGCGGTTGACTCTTAACTGCCCTTTGGGCAATTAGGAATGGGCAATAAATGCTGGCCTGGCCAGCAATGCCCTCATCCTGTGAATGAATTAAAAAATGCCCTGCATATAATCTAGAGCATAATAATATACACTGGGCGCGACACTTTGTGTGAATTACAAAGTGAGTACATTGCAGAGAGAATTTGCAATGAGATTGTAACAAGGCCAGCCAGTGGACGTCACAGAAAATGAATTCCCTGATTGGGTGTGTTAATCTGGTCTAATCGGGGAGTCCTGGCTGACAGATATAAACAGGAGTGTCAAACATCCAGTTCACTCTGGGAGCTGGCTCTGAGGGAGCTGGATCAGTTTCAAGGACTCTCCACATGTGAATAAAGGGTGAGTTGGTGACAGGATACTGGCCTTTGCATAGTTATTTCAGTGGTGATGAGAGAAAAGCATGCTCGTGAAGAAATTTGCTCACAACAGTCATTTTGAGTTAGAGTGAGCATTTCTGGCATCGTGCCTTTATTTGGGAAGCTTGCCTTGTTTGATTCTGCTGTCAAAGAGTTAGCCCAGTATGTGGAAAAAATGTGTTAGTTTTTTCTGGGAAAATGACATTAGGATAGGTAAAAAGTAACGAGTAATTCTCCTGTCAGCTTGTGGACCTGCAGCTTTTTCAGTTATTTAGGCGCCAGATTTTGCCTGAGGCACCAGATATTAAAACCTTTCAAGAATTGACGGATTTAGTTAAGAAATATTATGACCCCAAGCCTTCCCTAATTCTGAGATACTATTGGTTTCACTCAGCAATTTGAGAACCAGGGGAATCCTTATGGGGATTTTTGAATAGGTTCAGACGACAGAGGTATGTGACGACAAGGTGCAGAGCTGGATGAACACAGCAGGCCAAGCAGCATCATAGGAGCTGAAAGGCTGACGTTTTGGGCCTAGACCCTTCATCAGAATGGAGGAGGGGAAGGGGGTTCTGAAATAAATAGGGAGAGAGTGGGAGGCGGATAGAAGATGGATAGAGGAGAGGATAGGTGGAGAGGAAACAAACAGGTCGAAGAGGCGGGGATGGAGCCAGTAAAGGTGAGTGTAAGTGGGGAGTAAGGGAGGGGATAGGTCAGTCCAGGGAGGACGGACAGGTCAAGGGGGCGGGATGAGGTTAATAGGTAGGTGATGGGGGTGCGGCTTGAGGTGGGAGGAGGGGATAGGTGGGAGGAAGAACGGGTTAGGGAGGCGGGGACGAGCTGGACTGGTTTTGGGATGCGGTGGGGGAGGGGAGATTTTGAAGCTTGTGAAATCCACATTGATACCATTGGGCTGCAGGGTTCCCAAGCGGAATATGAGTTGCTGTTCCTGCAACCTTCAGGTTGCATCGTTGTGGCACTGCAGGAGGCCCAGGATGGACATGTCGTCTGAGGAATGGGAGGGGGAGTTGAAATGTTTCGCGACTGGGAGGTGCAGTTGTTCATTGCGAACCGAGCGTAGGTGTTCTGCATAGCAGTCCCTGAGCCTCTGCTTGGTTTCCCCGATGTAGAGGAGGCCACACCGGGTACAGCGGATGCAGTATACCACATTGGCAGATGTGCAGGTGAACATCTGCTTGATGTGGAAATTCTTCTTGGGGCCTGGGATGGGGGTGAGGGAGGAGGTATGGGGGCTGGTGTAGCACTTCCAGCGGTTGCAGGGAAAAGTGCTGGGTGTGGTGGGGCTGGAGGGGAGTGTGGAGCGGACAAGGGAGTCACGGAGGGAGTGGTCCCTCCGGAAAGCAGATAACGGTGGGGAGGGAAAGATGTCTTCGGTGGTGGGGTCGGATTGCAGATGGCGGAAGTGTCGGAGGATCCGGTATGTGACTTTTGTCTAAGCCTTAATGCGATGCTGAGAGACTGTTTGGTATGTGGGATTAATGGTGTGACCATGCAAAAGTGCCTACTGGACTTCAAACAGGCGCTACAACTGGCTTTACCATTGGAAAATGTGGCAAGTGGAGCTATATGAGTTGAAGGGTATTCTGATGGAAGAAGACACCCTCGTCAGTTCACTGAGCTTATAAAACACCGCTTGAGTGAAGGCAATTGCATAGCCTCACTCAGGACGTATCTTGAACAGATGGACTCTAGGTCAGCCCACAGCAAAACCGCAAAACAAAGCCAAGTCTCAGCCAAACAATTAAAAGTTTCTTCAGGATCTGGGCCAGCAAGGCATTATAGTTGTTACTGGTATGTGGACTCGAGACAGCAAAAGAGTCGCACTAGGCCTAAAGTGTGTGAGAAAACACATAGGCTGTTATCCAGGAGAGTGCACACCCTGGAAAATCCACCTACATCTAGTAGGAACAGTTAAACTACTTAGCAACATGCAAATCAGAACCAATCAAAATAACCATCTGGTTAAATGGTCACCTGGTTCTAATGGAGGTCGATACTGACATAGCTGTTTCAGTGATTGCAGAACCAGTCTTTAACAAAATTTGCTCTGGACTCCAACCCTTCGGTTTGTGCAAGACCTCAGCTAGACTGAGAACCCATACTAGAGAACGTTCATAGATTAAGAGTTTGTTTCGGTCTCTTATGAGAAGCAGCTGGTTCAGTTACCACTGATCGTAATGAAAAGCTCAGGCCCAAGCTTGATGGGGCGGAATTGGTTGAGAAAGATTCATCTCGATTGGCTGAACATTCTTTGATTCGAAAATAGCTGCCTGAGTGAAGTCCTAATACCCGTAAATTTTTCAGAAAGGTCTAGGGACTATCAAAAGAGCCAAGGCCACCTTGCATGTTGGCCAGGAAACAATTCCATGATTCTGCAAGGCCCGCCCAGTGCCATTTACCTTGTGGGTAAAAGTAGAGGGAGAAATCAGGAGGCTGTAAAGTGAAGGAATCATCAAAGCAGTCCAGTTTGTGACATGGTCGGCACCAGTTGCACCGATTGTGAAGCCCAACAGGGGAAATGAAGCCATCGAGGACCTTCCATTGTTACCTTTTGGCTTTTAACACTGACCAACAAGCTGTGGCAAGGGCTGTCTCCTTAAAACTATCTGAGAGCCAGCAGATCCGTAGAACACCAAGCACAGATGAAGGAGGGTTTTCCAAGTCTTCAAAGGCATCCATTGGAATGAAATCCAATACAATATCAAAAAAGCGCATGCATACAACCTCTTGTCCCTCCAGCTCTCTCCTCGTCATTGCCCAGGCTTCTTCCCTTGCTGCATAGTGCAGCATTTCTTGGTAGGTGTCATGGAATCAATTTACATTCTTTCCTGCAGTAGACATCAGTCCTGTAATCATCTGCTTCCCAATTTCACTGAAAAATAGCTGGTTTGTCTTATCCTGCAATAATACCTCAAATGCCTGACGCACACAGTGTAACGTTGCCAGGAAGTCCTCATCACTATAGCATTCCAGATGCTCCATTCTGTATGATCGGCAAGCAACCCGATCATCTCGAACAATCTTCATGGCTTCTTCGTATAAAGCAGACAATCTGGACAACTGAAATCTCTTCTCATTGAATGATAAAGAATCAAATAGCTGTGCTGCTGAAAAGAACGAGTCTTCCGACATCACACTGACGACATCATCAAGATAATATTGTCCAGAATACTCTCCATAGGGAAGGCCCAGAACCCAAATGCACTCAAAATCAACTCACCTTTGTGGGGATTTTAAACAAATGGTAAACTGCTTTCGCAGCTGGATAAATACCCAATCCCTTGCATAGAGGATTTGTACACAAAGCTGGCAGGGGAGCTGTCCTTCACAAAGTTGTACGTGAACCATACGTACTTGTAATTGCAGTTAGGTGAGGATTCCCAGAACTATGCTACAGTTCATACCCATAAGGGTTTGTACCAACATACAAGACTGCCATTTGAGGCATTGTCGGCCTGTGCAATTTTTCAGTGGATGATGGAGAGCATTTTACAAGTTCTAACCCAGGTCACCGTTTATCTAGAAGATGTGCTAATAACAGGGAAGACCAATAAGGAGTACTTAGAGAACTTGGACATAGTCTTTCGACGTTTCTCGCAGGTGGGCATATGCCTTAGAAGGGAAAAAAAGTTTTGATGGCCATATTTGGTGCCAGAACATTCCACCAATACCTTTACAGACGTAAATTTGTAACAATAACAAACTGTTGTTAAGTCTACTTAAAGAGGTCAAGACAGTGCCACCCATAGCTTCAGGCTGAATTCAGTAGTGGACTCTAATACTAAATGTGTCTAATTACAAGTTGGAGCACCATCTGGGAGGCTGAGTAGCAAATGCGGATGCATTGATACACGTCCCGCTGGCAGATTCATCACCGCTGGTACCACCACGGAGTCCAGAATGGTTTTAAATTTTCTGGATATACTTCCAGCCACAGCTGACGATAACAGACTTTGGGTACAGAAAGATCAGGTCCTGACAAAACTGAAACAGCTGGCAGTGATGGGGGAAACCAACGAGCCGTCACAACCAGAACTTAAGCTTTCTTGGACCCGGAGAGACCAGATCACAGTGGAGGATGGCATATTGTTATGGGGAGCAAGAGTGATTGTCCTGAGCAAAGGTTGCCACCAGATACTGGGGTTTCCAAAATGAAGATTTTAGTGAGACATTATGTCTGGTAGCCAGGTTTGGATATAGCTGTGCTAGTGGGGCAGTGACTAGAGTGTCAACAAGGACAAAAATTACTGCCAGCAGCTTCCCTACATTCATGGGAATGGCTGGGTATACCCATGTCAACTTTGTAGGTCCTTTCATGGCTCAATGTTCTTAGTCAATGTGGATGCCCACTCAAAGTGGCTGGACGTGCAGAGAGTTCAGTCATCAAACATGGATTTGATGATAGAAAAACTGCACACATCTTTTGCAATAGATGAACTTCCAGAAGAGTTGGTTACAGATAATGAGCCATTGTTTATCAGCAATGAATTTGAGTATTTCCTAAGGCCAGATGGTACTTGACATATAAGGAAAGCTCTATACCATCCATCATCCAATGTTATAGCAGAAAGGGCAGTCCAAGTTTTGAAGACAGGCTTAAAGAAACAGTCTACAGCTTCCCTTGATACCAAACTGTCCTAGTTCCTATTTGATTATAGCACCACTGCTCATCCAACTACAGGCATAGTTCCAGCAGAGCTGCTGTTGGGGAGAAGATTCTGCATCAGGTTAAATCTGGTCTTCCCCGACCTGGGGTGGAAGATGAAACAGCATCAGGAATGCTAGTGCCAGACACAAGACTGGCTAAGCGAAAGGGACAATTTACTCTAGGGGACAACGTTTGGTGTAGGAACAATGGGAATGGCTCTGCATAGGTAAGAGGCATGGTCAACGCGAGTTCAGGTCCAGTGACATATAAAGTTTGGGTTGGTGTGACAGTCCTGAATAAGCACATGTGGACCATATAAAAGCTGGAAACCCACAAACAAGGGCAAAACATGCCCCGCTCCTCAACAGCCTTTCCTACTGTTCTGGAACCCGTGGGTGCTCGCTTTCCATCAAGCATTGGACGTACCTTGGAATCTGAGGTGGACATGGCAGGTGTCACTGCCTTGAAACCTTTGTTGCATGAAGAGGAGAATGAATTTCATCTGAGATGAGCTACTGTGCATTACACACTGCTCATATCAGAGGTAGAGTTGGAGAAACCTGACCCATTGCTAAAACACCCCAGGAGGAACTACAAAGAAAAGAGAACCGGCCTATGTCCTCAGACTCAGAGGGGGAGGGACCATAGTGATTATAATGAGGTTAGCCAGGTAGACCTCATAGAATATGAGTCCCCTGATTGAGGTCTTACTCTGGTTCAATCAGGGAGCCCTGGCTGACAGAGATATAAACAGGACTCAATTAATGTGGAGTTGGAAAAGCACAGCTGGTCAGGCAGTATCCAAGGAGCAGGAGAGTCAATATTTTGGGCTGAAACTCTCAGAAGTTCTGTTCACTCTGAGAGCTGGCTCTGCGGGAGCTGGATTAGTGTCAAGGACTCTCCACATGTACTGACATATCTCCATATGCACTGACACAAGGATCTGAACTTCCACCTGCAGTTCTATAATGCTATGAGGTTTGCATGTGGGTGAATTTACCTTCAGTGGTGAAGGGGTGGTGAGTGAAAAGAGTTGGGATTTTTTGGCTAAAAGTGAAGGAGTTAACCAATGCTTGAGGTCCATTATAATCAGTAAAAGCCAGAAGTCACTTTTGCACACAATTAACCATCATTCAATTATATATGGTGTGTAGGGAGAGAAACGGTGTGTGAAACTGTTACAATCTTTACACACGAGATTGTCAGTGAAATATAGTAAGTTGTAATAGACACAGGACAACAAGACGTGTAATATATGTATATATATAGAGAGAGACAGAGACAGAGAGAGACTTTCTGTAAGGTGCACTGTATAATATTTACTGAAGAGGGACTGTCAATGAAACACAATGTGTTATAATACGTTATTACATAATACCCAACACCAATGAGGCATAGTGCATTATAATATGTGATAATACTGTATGAGCAAGGAGCGATTGCCTGTTTGTGAAAAACAATAGATTTAACTCTATCGAGGAGAAGTAGAAGCAGGTTTTGAAATCCGATGTGTTCTAAAGTGTAGGGAGACATACAGTCTTTGAAGAATAGATAACATGAGACACTGTCAGTGAAATACAGCACATTGTAACATTTACACTGAAAAAGACCATCTTTGAAACACTTATACAGAAGAGAGGTGTCAATGAAATATATTTTATTATGAAATACACAGGCAAGATGTTAGCATTGAAAGGTAGTGTGCATGAATAAAAAGAGACACTATCAGTGAGACACACTGTATTTTGTACAGGAGATAAAGACAGTCCTTGGAACGTGGTGTAATATAATGGAGATAGGGTGAGATAATCAGTACAACACAATCACAGAGGGAGACTATTCAGCCCATTGTGTTGGCTCTGTTTGAAATAGCAATTAATCTTGTACCATTCCTCCTTTTCACATAATATGGAAGTAGGTAGCAGAGAATGGCCTTGACTTATCAACCTCTGGACTACAGGCCAGGCAAGCTTCTTCTACATCTCTCTGTTATTAGTGGCTGCCTATCCAATGCAGCGCATAATATATGTAGGGCACGGGATTGTCAATGTAATGTAGAATATACAAGAACAGAGAAAATCTGTGAGCCCATGAGGCACAGAATAGTATAGCGTGCACCAGAAAATGAGACTGTCAATGAAAAATAGTTTTTAATAATATATACACAAAAAGATAGAAACTTAGTGGAACTGTGCATTACAATATATGCAGGGTGACACCAGTGAAACACAATGGTCCAGATTGTCTGGTTTCCAGAGAGTCAACGTTGGGAGTGTTGTGCAGGTCTCTTCAATGGTCCCAATGCATGACTCCATGGGATTTTCCTGGAAAGCTTCAACTTCCAGTGGGCCATTACCCATTCCCTGGGACACTGCATGAGTATCTCCAACCCTGAGTTAGAGGCAGACACATGGGAGGATGTGACTTCCTTGAATAGTTACCCAGGAAATATTAGGTAGATTTAAAACATGTCTAACTCCTGGTTAATGAGAAAACTGACAGCCTCCAACTCCCTCTTTCTCTCTCAATTCCCTAACTCCCAGCTCTCTTGTGGCAAACACCCAACTCCCTAATTCCCTCGACCTTCTGTCTGCCTCTCTTCGGACATCTTCCGCCCCTCCTACCCTCCATGCATGCTGACCCACCCATTCCACTTGACCTCCTGACAATGCCACAGCCCTCCAATTCTTACCAGCTCCCCTGACTCTGACCCAGCTACCTCATTGACCCCCCTACCCAATTTCTCTCCCCCAGTCTGATTTGACCCGACCTCTCCATCCTATCCACCTGCCCCCTGACATCCCACCCATCTGCCAACCTGCCCTTTACTCACTGATTACCTTTACCCCACTGAACACCCTACCCATTTATCACCTCTCCATCTTACCCAGCTGCCCTCATACCCAGTTGCTATTTTACCCACTTACCCACTTACCTGACCCACTCTACGCTCTTATCCACTTGCCACTCACCTGCAAACTCCTATGTTCACACAACCACACTGAGACCTACTGGAAGATTTAAATTTACAAGAATGTGGCAGCTGCGAAATAAAAAAGAGCACAAGGTCTCTGTGGCTCAAAAACAAAGTTGCTGGAAAAGCTCAGCAGGTCTGGCAGCATCTGTGGAGGAGAAAACAGAGTTAACGTTTCGGATCCGGTGACCCTTCTTCAGAACTACCTGAAAAATTGGAGGGAGGTAAATTGGTAAATTTTTGTCTAGCCACCATCTGAAGTAGACTGGGGGATGTAGTCCAATGTATTATGTATTATACCAATCATATAGTACTGGCTTTCCAAAGAAGTGATTTATTGAGTTCTATGGATAATAAGAAAGCACGTAGAAAGGTCAGTTTTAGACCTTTGATCACTGTGTACTGTGTCGCCGTACCACTCTGTCACTATCAGTTATCTGCAAAATGCAGTGCATTATAATATTCACCATAAGCGGGATGTCAGTGAGGCACCGTTTATTATACTATACACATAAGAGACTAACTGTTATTGAAACACAATGTTCATAATATATACAGAGATAGATAACCAGTGAAAAGAAGTTTAAGGTATAATACACAGGAGATGGAGACTCTCAATGGGACAGAGTGTGTTATAATCTGTAAGGGTTATGTAAGGGGGGGGTTAGATGTTGGTTAACTGAGTTGGATGGATAGATAGTTAGTGATGCGAAGTGATTCCAAGAGCTTGGGTTCAATTCCTGCATGGGCTGAGGTTACCATGAAGGACTCTCCTTCTCAACCTCTCCCTTCACCTGAGGTGTGGTGACCCTCAGGTTGAAGCACCTCCAATCATCTGTCTCTGGTGAGAGAGCAGCACTTTGGTTCAGTAGGATTCTGGCAAGTTAGTAACCAGAGTGACAGAAAGATTACAGCACATGAGAAGGCCTTTCAGTCTTTCATGTCTGTACTGTTCTCTGAAGAAGGAATTTACCTAGTGCCACATCTTGGTCTTCTCCTCATGGTCTTGTATATTTCTCCTAATCAGATAATGAAGAAAGCAAGTAACAGAGGCTGGCTTCAACTCATTGACTCTGGGCTATGAGCCTAGCACACTTGCAATAGACCATATAACTCCCATTATTTGCCTGGAAGCACCATGCTTTGTAATGCACACAGGGACAGCCTGGCTATGAATTACAATGTATTAATATATATATAGGGCAAGAATATCATTGAAACTGGATATTAGAATTTATCCATGAGGGAGACTATCAGTAAAATACAATGCACGAATACAGGAGTTTGGCATGGGATTAAGTCATTTGGATCTTCAGACCTTCAGTAAGATCATGGCTCAACTCTATTTTGTTGTCTGCCCCCCTCCATTTCCCTAGACTCCATTGCAGATCCAGACTCCATCTAACTCTACCTTCATGCAATCACGCAGTCCCCACTGCTCTTTGGAGAAGGGAGTGCTGTATTCCCCCAGTTCTAGACTCTACTACAGGGGGAAATATCCTCTCAGCATCTACCATTCCACATAAGAAAGCTCCTTCCCATCAGGAATAATTCAAGTGAAACTTCTTGAAACTGTTTCTGATGCAAATATTTTTTTCTTATGTAAGGTGACACAGTATTTTTAAACCATATACAGGATGCAAGCTGTCAGTGAATGAAATTCTATCCTAGGACACATTGAGAGACATTGTGTCATTGTCTGACTGTCAATTCAAGAATGACGCCTACTCAAGGTCATCAATTTCTGCCATCAGTCTTCATGTGACTGGGGCAGCCATTAATCTCCATTAGTGTTCATTGTTCACTTGGGGACACTTGGGTGTATGTTTTCCCACCAACATTGTTTTGGAGGGTGGCTGCAGGCTGGAATGGATGGCATCTTCTCTGCAAACTAAAGTATTTCTGGAACGCCATCAGAAAGTAAGAATGCATCATTAGCAAGAAGGAAGTGGACTTCTGGATAAGAGATTCCTGCATAGCACTATGATCTGCAGATAAATTGGCTGACTTCCCTATGTACTTTTCTGCTTTTTTCTTCAAAAGATCATTCTCATTATGTAGGCGATTGCCAACATTAATAACAGCTGGCTTGAGAGTCTTCCGCAAAGTGAAATGAAGACTCTTGTTTTCTATCTCAAGATCTTCTTTGTGTAACACATGGTCACCACTCAAATACTAAATAAAGTTTATCTCAACTAATTGTTCACAGTGATCTTAGAGCTCAGAACATTTCTTGTTTGCTAAAGTAAACCTTAAAGGCTTCCACAGCTTGCTGATGAGAGCCGTATGAACAAAAAATACAAGATGAGGCCAGTTGGCCCTTTGAGCCTGCTCCACCAATCAATAAGATCGTGGCTGATCTGATTGTAACCTCAGCTCTACACTCCTGCATATTCCCAATAGCCTTGCATCCCCTTGATCATCAAGAATCTATCTACTGCTGCCTTAAAAATGTGATCACCAGTTCTAGATTCTTCTACAAGTTGAAACGTGCTTTCAACATCCACCTGATCAAGTCCTCTTAGGATCTTATATAATTCAGTTGAGAAACTTCTGACTCTTCTAAACTGTAGTCGATATAGGCCCAGCCTGCCTAGCCTTTCCTCATGAGGCAATCTGCTCATTTCCAAGGATTAGTTTAGTAAACCTTCTTTGAACTGCTTCTTATGCATTAACATGCTTCCTTCTGTAAGTATGGTGACCAGTAACTGTGCACAATGCTCCAGATGCAGGCTCACCAATGGCCTATATGACTGAATTATGCCCCTACTCTTCCATTCAATTCCCCTCACAATCAAACATAACATTCAATTAGCTTTCCTGATTACTTGCTGTACCTGCATTGTAGATTTCAGCAAACTATTTTGTAGATAAAGAGTTTCTAAATAACATTCCTTCATGATTGAAGCTCATCTTGAGCCCTTAGCCCCTTAACTATCAGGGTATCTACACTTCATGGCTCTTCAGTGCACTTAGCTCGCAACACTGGAAGAACTTTTGCTTTCAGTTGAATTTCCTGGAACTTTGCCAAGGTTTTGGTTATCTCTAATGAAATCTGTAACACGATCTGTGGGAGAGTCAAGCTGGATGTGAAACATTAACTCTGTTTCTCTCTCTACAGATGCTGCTAGACCTGCTGAGTTTCTCCAGCACTTTCTGTTTCTATTTCTGGTCATCTCTAATAGATATTGACGGGGTTTAACCCTGGAAGCTTTTGTCCTGTCCCTCTGTGTCTTCTGCTGCTTGCACTCCCACTGTAGTGACATAGTTGCTTTGTTGATACTTATCACCCTGTATATGACTGGGTGGACTGTGATCCCACCAATGGCGTTTCTTAAAGGCATCGTCTACGTCCTGTTTGTTCATGTGCTTGTTGAATTTTTGGAGGGCTCCTTTTTATTGCCCACATCTGTAAATTCTCTGATTGATGATACTCCTTTACTTGCTAGGGCTAAATGCATTTGCTGGAATCTTGCTGCATTTTCTGCAATGAGCTTTCTCCTACACGTTAGCTCAGTTGGCTGGACGGCTGCTTTGCCATGCAGTGTAATGTCAACCGCGTGGGTTCAACCCTTGTTCTGGCTGATGTCACCATGAATGTCCCACCTTCTCAATTTTGCCCCTTGCCTGAGGTGTGACGACCCTCAAGTTAAACTCACCACCAGTCTTCTCTCTCTGATGGGAGAGCAGCCCATGGTCTCTAGGACTGTAATAACATGGTGTAGAGCTGGATGAACACAGCAGCCCAAGCAGCATCAGAGGAGCAGGAA
>NC_063365.1:3145341-3158549 GCF_021869965.1 Rhincodon typus | reverse complement strand
ACCTTCGCTCCGGGTCTGCTTCCCCGCCCCGACCTTCACTCCGGGTCTGCATCTCCGTCCTGATCTTCACTCCGGGTCTGCTCCCCCGCCCTGACCTTCGCTCCGGGTCTTCCTCCCTGCCCTGAATTTCGCTCTGGGCCTGCTCACCCCGCCCCGCCCTTCGCTCTGGGTCTGCTCCCCCCGCTGACCTTTGCTCTGCGTCTGCTTCCCCACCCTGACCTTCGCTCTGGGTCTGCTTCCCCACCCTGACTTTCGCTCTGGGTCTGCTTCCCCACCCTGACCTTTGCTCTGGGTCTGCCTCCCTGCCCTGACCTTCACTCTGGGTCTGCCTCCCTGCCCTGACCTTCACTCCGGGTCTGCCTCCCTGCACTGACCTTTGCTCCGGGTCTGCCTCCCCGCACTGACCTTCACTCCGGGTCTGCTTCCCCGCCCTGACCTTTGCTCCAAGACAGCTTCTCCGAGCCGACCTTTGCTCTGGGACTACTTCGCTGCACTAGCCTCTGCTCCAGGACATGCTTGCTCCTCCACTCCCCTCTGGATCAGTCCCAATCCTCAGTTGAAAAAAAATGCAGCATAGAGGGGAAAAAAAGAGAGACAAAAGAAAAAGAACGGCAGAGCAGAGGAGTTCTGGCTGGATTGTCTTACTCTGCCACTATCTTACCATCTTTTATCGTGGTGGATGTTCTATCACATTAAGCTCTCTGTGTGTGTTAAGCATTGGACTGTTGCTTATCTAAAGCTGTGTTCTACATGTGCAAATCCTGTGGAAGTCATTTTTAGATTTACAGATGAAACATTATTTTCTGATAGCTGCAATAACTGCTTGACCCTGTGAGTCTTTTTTCTTTCACAGCACAGACATTGGCTTCTGGTATCTGCTGTTTGGTTTACTCTTTGTGTTGACTTGTCATGCAAGTATAACTGATGCATAACCTCCCCAACTCTTGAATTCAATTCCCTTTGCAATAAATCATTACATTCTATTAGCTTTCCTGATTACTTGCAGTACCTGCATTCTAACCTTCTGTAATTCATGCACTATGACACCCAGATCCCTCTGCATCTCAGAGCTCCCACCATTTAATTACTAGCTTTTAAATTCTGGAAGTGCTGTACAGACAAAAAAATTGATTGAAGATCAAGAATTTGAAAATGCAATGAATCTTGAGCTGGGGGTGTTTGACAGAAATATTATTTAATTGCTGAGGCAGAGTTGAATCACTTGTGGTATGTCGATATGGGAGTTCTGTGGTCATTGGGATGTGTCAGGGAATCGTGCACCTTTGTTCATTCAGAGCTCTGCATTGTCAGTCAGCTCAGGTTGTGTCTCTGAGGTTACCTAATAACCTGTCCTTTGAATACGTTTCTGGAACAAATTCTCTATAGCGTGATTCTTGTTTAGGTCTGTATTTTCACAAAGATTTCTTATGAGCAAATGAAAGGTCAGGCTCTGGCTGCCGGAGATACAGCTCCCTCTCAATCTTAACATTTTAAATCAATCAGAAAGTGAACCAGGACCCTGTCAATACCTGGGAGAAAGAGATATGGGATGTATTATTAGTGTCACTGGACTAGTAATCCAGAGATGTGAGTGAACACTTTGGGGGACAAGGGGTCAGATCCCATCATGGCAACTGGTGGAAGTTAAATTCAATTAAATACAGCTGAAATTGGAAACTACTCTCAGTAATGGTGACCATGACTGTACAAATTTGATGTAAAAACCCCCCATGGCTCACAGTGTTCTTTAGGGAAGGAAATCTGCCATGCTTATACAGCCTGGCCTACATGTGACTCCAGACTCACAACAATGTGGTTGTCTCTTAACTTCCCTCTGGAATGACTGAGCAAGCCACTCAGTTTGAGGGCAAATAGGGATGGGCAACAAATGCTAGCCTTGCCAGCAATGCTTATATTGCGTGAAAGAATAAAGAAAAAGAAATGGAGACATTTGTGACAACTGCCAGTTACACACAGCGCTGTATTGAGGGAGTAACTGACAGAAAGGACCAGCAGGTCTACATACTAGATTGAGTTGGAACTTGCTCTAAACAGAGGCAGGTTGATCTGTACATGATTTAAATGAACTGGTTTTGACTAACACAGTGAATACCATCATCAAGCACAAATCTTCTCTGCCCTCAAGGATTAGTTAGCAAACATCTTGATCAACTGTGACTATTTCTGCTCATTTAGAGTATAAGGGCTTTCCATTATCACATAGCACCTTTCACATTATGAGGACATCCCAGTATGCTTTATATCCAATGAAGTATATTTTGAAACCAAAACAGAGAATCCTGAAAATACTCAGCATCTGTGGAGACAGCAACAGAGAAGAAAGGTCATTGACTGACATACAAATTGTGTTTCTTCCCCATCAGTATGTTAGGAATTTCTAGAATACACAGCAGCTAATTTGTACACAGATCAAATGAAGACTATTAATATTGACAGTCTCATATATGAGGTTAAAAGCTGCGTAATCAGCAATATCAAGTGATATCAGATCACCATGTGAATGGGGAATCTGATTGAAGAAGTTTGTAGTACTCAACCATGCCTCTCCATTGAGTTCAAATTGTTAATAAATGTTCATCAGTTCTCACTGGTATGATGTGTCTAGTCCTTGTTTGCCAAAGGATCCCGGAACACAGCTGTAGTATCCACACAGATAGCGCTCGTGTTTCTGAGTCCAGAGGCTGTGAGATTGATCAGGATCACAACCAGAAACTTGAGCACCTAATACAAGACTGACACTCTGATGCTCTATTGAGGGACAGCGAGGTCCTATAAGAAGGAATTAGATCATTTATTTTCACCACAAATATTAGACAAGGTGTTGGGGCAAAGTCCCTGCTGCTTCTTTGTATAATGCCAGAGCTTCTTATCCATCCACCTGGGTGGGTAGAGAGGACATCTACTTGTTAACTAAAACTATTTCAGACAGTTGTCAAGATTATTTCTCAAGTCTTTGGAGTGAAGGCTTATACCTCACAATCTCCTGACTCTGAACCACAATTGACATGAATAGCAATGATCCCCTGAAGGGATCAGTGAGATTTGCTGTAGCTAGCATGGAGGGAGAGGGTAAGCAGAAGGGGATTCATTGGAATGAAGTCAAGATTCGAGTATTCCACCCTGTTTAACCTCAGCAGTATTGTGATATAAACTGACAGGAGAAAATAACTGTGTTGGTCAGGAGCAGTGCAGCCTGCTCTCTGAAGGAATCAGTAACACAGAGCTGGGAAAGCTTCAGCTGAAACATTCCTTCTGGGCCTGTACAATCTGCAGTGCGACATTCAGTAATCCCCTGGAACTGTGGATTTGACCCCATAGCTTAATTCACACATCTTTTTCAGTGCTGTGACATACACTGCTGGAAGGCTGCACATCAAGAACTGGCTGATGTGAACCCAATCTCAGGGGCCACGGTCGAAATGATAAATGTATCTTTACCTCTGCTGCACGCCCAACCCCACTTCGTTCCTCCCCCATGTGAGGGTTCTGGGTGCTGACAAGCATCTACTGACCCCTGCTGGACGATACCTATCTGTGTGGATGGCAGATGGAGACAGAATGGTGGACATTTGCCAAACTTGATGTATCTGGGGATAGCAGGTACTGGAGAGAAAATAATGATAAATGGGAAGGTTATCAAACCTTATCCATTAAACAATTGTCGTAGTTGAATAACAGCCCTGAAGTGAAGTGAATTGTCAGTTACAGTGAAGAGGGAGATATTTATTATTCCAAAGCAACCCTATCATGTCTCAACGGGATTTTCAACCAATCAAATAGTTTTGAGGTGTAGTCCCTGCTGTAGTCTTGGAAGCAACAGAAGCTAATTCATACATGGCAAGTTCTACAGAATGCCATATAATATGTGATTGGTAATCTGATTTTGGTTGATTGAGGGATAAAAATTGAACGAGGCAAACACTCCTATTGTGTTTTGAAAACTGTGTGCTACCGTTTATGTGCACGCAAAGGGGAGAGAAAGATCAGTTAAAGGTCACAGTGGAAAGATGTCATCTCCAATGGTGCAGTACTCACTCATATTTCACTAGAGTGACAGTTTAGATTGATCTTCTGGACTGGGACATCAATCTCTGATTCAATGACTGATTAACCTGGGATCCAAGCAAGTCATAGAGGTGTGCATAGCATGGAAGGAAGCTATTAAGCCCATCAAGCCCATACTGGTACCCATGAAGCAATCAGGTCAGTCTCACATTCCCCCTCAGTCATCGTACCCTCGAAAGTTTCTTTCCTCCAAGTCCCCATCCAATATCCTTTAGAAATCATTAATTGTCTACACTTCCATCATGCTTGTGAGCTGCAAGTTTCAGGTCATTACCACTCGCAGCATAAAAAGCTTCTTTCTCACACTTACCTTCCATTTGGTGCTGGTATTATCAGCCAATGGGATGAGTTTTCCCTTGTCTACCTTATTGAAGATCGCAACTGTAGATCTCAATCAAACCTCCACTTAGTTTCCCTTGCTGAAAGGAGAAAAACCTCACCTTCTGAAACCACATTTTCAACCAAAATCCCTCATCCCTAGAATCATTCTGGTAAATCTCCTTTGTGTCCTCTCAGGGACTTTCACATCTTTCCTAAAGTGTGACACCCAGAACTGAATATTTTAGTTAGGCCCTAATCAGAGCTTTATAAAAGTTCAGCTTAACTTCTTTGATTTTGCACTCGATGCTTCTGTTCATAAAGACCATCGAAAAGACCACTACCCACTGAATCCCAATCATTAACATGAGGATCATTCATTACTGACTGGAAACAAGCTTGCTCATGATTGTATCAGGGCAGATCTGACAGCAGACTGAGTTAGTAGGGTTTGGTATCACCATAAAATACAGGGCTCCAAATGCAAACATTGCAAGGAGACCTTGTAGGAGAAAGATCATTTCCTGGAGTGGGGCCGGTGTGGCAAGACCTGGTCATATCATGGTTGTCACTATCTGGTTTCAGTCAGGGGTAGATGTGGCTGGGCATGTTCTTGAAGGTTTCATTATAATCCCTCCTGCCTACATCCTTCATATGCCCATGGACCGCCACTGACCCCCCGCCATCAAACAACTCAGCCTTCCCAGGGTCACTTGGCAGAACAAATCCAGCTGAATGGTTGGTCAAATAGTCTTTGGTCCCAAACTCCAGAGCTGTGTCACAATTGTATATGACCATCTCCGGTTCCTAGGCAGACTATTACACAATTATTTTAATGCTACTATGAAGTTTCTCTTCTAGCTGCCTGCTGCAGTGTCCAGATATGCATGAACTCTATACTCAAAGATACTAGTTAGGAGCAGGAATAGACCACTCAGCCCCTCAAGACTGACCCGCTATTCACTAAAATCACAGATGATCTGATTGTGCCCTCAATTTCACTTTTCTCCCTACCCCAATACCCTTTAATTTCTTTATCAATCAAGAATTAACTAACGCAGACTTAAAAATTGTCATCAACGCTGTCCCATTATTTTGGGGGCAAGAAATTTCCACAGGCCTATGACCCTCTTAGACAAATAAATTATCTTGACTCATATGGGACATATGGGACAGCCCCAATTTATAAACTGTGTCCCGTAGTTCCAGTTTCTTCCACAAAGGGAAACATCTGCTTTAATAAGATCACTTTTTATGTGTCTAATTTCCAACAGATACAAGCCCAACCTGTCTAACATTTCCTCATAAGACAACAGCCCCTATCCCAGAAATCAGACGAGTGAACTTTCTCGCAATGGCTTCTAATGCAATTATGTCCTTTAGGAATGAGGACCAAAACAGGTGACCCCTGGAGTGTTGGAAATGTTAAGGAGGTGGGTAGAGGGGGGAAGTCTGTAATAACTCAGGGAGCCCAACTAGAACGGAACATCGCTTATTGAACACCAAAAGAGAGCCACTAATTGTGGCAGACATAGGTTAGTCCTAGCCCAAGACAGACAGTTCTGCAAACCCATCCTTGGGTTTTATAAAGGGCTCAGGTGATGAGTTTCAGGCTATTACCTGTTACTAAGGGAACTTATATTCAATGACCTCCACAGGGAGATTAATTAATGATTTCCCATGGGCTTCGTATAGGATATCACATCCCTCCCGCTCCGAGCTTGAGGGTTCCCCTTCACTCCTGCGACGATGGGATATCTCGTGTCACTTTGCCCCTGGTCCCATTCCTGTTGCTTTCTGGGTTTGGTCGGGACTGGTGTAATCAGTAGGAAAACGTCTCTTCTGTGAAGACTATTGAAGGGCTACTGCAGGGGACTCATCCTCAGTGGTGACCTCTGACTGAGCCTCAGCCTCCATCTCCGAGTCCTCATAATCCTCATGACTGGCTCTCAAGCTTTTAGTGACCAGACATTCCTGTCCACAGGATGCTAATGGTGGTATTTCTGTCAAAATAATCACCTCTGTAGAGGGTTCCTGCCGACAGAGGTGTTTTTTGTGATCTTCTCCCTGGTTTGAGCCACATATGAAACCGGTCCTGTTTCCTTAAGGATAACTCCCAGAATCCATGGAGATCTATCACCAAAGTTCCTTACACGGACCGTATCTCCTGTTTTAAAATCTCTGCCTGGTCATGGCCCCGTTCCTGGATTTCTTGTTTTAATTCAGCCTTGCTGCCTAGGTTTGGGAATGTCAGGCTAAGTCTAGTCCGAAGGCATCAGCCCATCACAGTTCCGCCAGGGCCATTCCCATCGTCATATGCAATGTTATTGTACAATTAAAGGGGAAATGTTCAAGCTTCGTTTCCAAAGACCCTATCGTTTGCTTTCTTGTGCTACTTTTGAACACCTGGACTGCCTGCTCAGCCAGACCTTTTGAGGATGTGTGATAGGGTGCTGTGTGATTGTGCCTTACCCCATATGTCTTCATTAAGGTCTGAAACTCCCACTGGAAGTGGGTTCCCATTGTCTGGTTACATAGACCCCAGGTATACCATGTGTACTAAAAGACTGGTAGAGTTTTACTATGGTGTTTTAAGAGGTAGTAGAAGCCATTTGGTGCATGTTGATCCATTTTGAACTGGTCTCAATAAGGGTTAAGAACATGGAGCCCATGAATGGTCCTGTGAAATCTGCACATACTTGCATCCATGGCCTCCTCGGTCATTTCCATGGGTGCAATGAGGTTGCTGGCAAGGCCTTGTGGCTTTCCCAGAGAGTTTTCCACTTTGACCAAGTTTTCATTATCCATGTCTATGTTAGGCACCAAACATAGCGTCTTGCCTGCATTTTCATTTCAGAAACTTCTGGGTGCCATTTTGAAGTATTGAATGTTAGCCTGGACATGGGACAACCACCTGAGCTCCCCATAAGATAATGCCACCTTTCTCAGTTCAGTTCCTGATACTTTCAGATCTAGGGTTGCAACTCTTCAGTAAGATATTCTTGTGATTCACCATTTAGGATGATATTACATAGCTTCACCAATAGGGTCCTTTTGGGTCCAAGCCTAGTCATGCTTGGCCAGTACTGGTAGAGTGTCCATAACGTTCATGATGACTTCATCCATCTTCAGATGTAAATGTAGGCTGGTGGATAGCGGCTGGAGGCTCAAGTCATCCACATTGGCTATATTTCTCCCTGGAACATACTCCACGGTATATTCAAAGGCACCTAATAGCATTGTCCAGAGTTGGATCTGAGCTGACGCAATGGGAGGAATTGCCTTGTCTTCCTTGAAGAGGGCCAGCAGAGGTTTGTGATCAGTTACTATGGGAAATGCCAACCATAGACATATGAGTGGAACTTTTCCACTGTGAATGCCTTCCTTCTCAATCTGGCAATGCTTCCTTTCTGCCTCCGCCAGGGTTCCTGATGTGTACATGATTGGACATTCCATCCCAATTCCACAACGGTGCGACAATACCATCCCAATCCCATAGGGGGATGTTGCAATGAGTGGTTTTACCACTAATGTATTTGTTGACAGTAGTTGTTGTTTGATGTTTGCAAAGGCTTTCTCTCGTAGCTTTTGCCGTGACCAATTCTGAATTTTTTTAGCAAGACATGGAGGGGTGCCAGGAGGGTAGCCAGGTTGGGTATGCATTTCCTATAGTTATTTATGAGACCTGAGAAAGACTTCAAATTCATTGTGTTCCATCGAGTTGGAGCCCTTTCTGCATCCTTCCCCTTCTCTTCAACGAGGTATAATCTGACTTTGTCAACCCTGTACCGAGGTACGTTACCTCATCTACCCAGAACACATATTTTTCCCTTTATAGTCGGATGCAAACCTACCTCCAAACTCTTCAAATGTTCCTTAGCAGTAGCTCCTGAGATTAAAACATCATCCAGATAGGCTGCCATTTTAGACACCCTTGGAGGATGTTCTCCATCACCCTTTGAAAGATGACACAAGCCGAGGATACCTGAAAAGGCAAGTGAGTGTACTCATGCAGTCTTTTGTGAGTACTTATAGTGACGTTGGAGGTAGGTGTGGCTCATATCCAATTTAGGAAATATGTGGGCCCCAGGCCAGCTTTGCATTTAAGTCTTCAAGTGTGGCATAGGGTATTTGACCAAGTGGGAACCTCTGTTGACTGTGAACTCTTAATCCCCACAGAGATGGACTGGGTTGTCAAGTTTTACAACTGCGAATGACTGACGTGGCCCATTCAGCAAATTGTGCTGGGCGTATGATGCCCAGTTCCTCTAGATGTTCCAATTCAGCCCCTATTCTGGTGCACAGGGAAACGGTTGGGTCTGAAGTGTTAAGGTGGGGCCTCTGGGTCTACAATGTGCTTGGTGGCGCTTTTTATCATCCTGAGGTCCTCTTGGAACTGTCTGGGATACTTCCCAGTGACTTCATATAGATTTCCAGTATCCATTTTAAAGATCTGTTGCCAATCCAGGTGGATTACCTATAGACAGTTCCTTCCCAAAGTTAGGGACCTGGCCCTTGTACTACCATCAGGGACAGTCAAACTGTTCATTGCCCTGTATAACTATGGTTACAGTGGTCCCGATAATATGTAAGGGGTCCCTATGTATGTGGCCAATCTAGCCTTAGTGACCCACAGGCATAAAGATAAGATAGCCCATTAGAGTTCCCAAAGGTTTTCTCCCCAACAATAGATATAGCTGTATCTGTATTTACCTCCATGTCTAAGGGGCAGCTGTTTACTGAAGTTTTATCTTAACTGGGGCCACTTTGGGAGCAGGGATGTCATTTAGCTGTATCAGTTCCTCCCTCTCGGGCTGATTTATTTGTAAAACCCTGTCTTGAGGTGGCTTTGCTCTTCAGCCTGGGCGGCAAGCATTTTTCCTGTGTTGGTAGTCTTGTCTGGAGTGAACTCTATGACTACAAGTGCAGCATGGTTACTCTTACTTCTCACCGTATTGTAAAGAATCTCATCCAGTTCTGGAACCTTGCAGCCACTGGCTCCAATTGACCTTCCTTGGCAACAAATGGTAGTCCTGACTATTGTCTGCTGGGGTTTTGGGTCTGTGGTATCAGTGTGGTCCAAGATTGGGAATGGACCTGAAGCTTCCGAGTCTCTTTATCCATGTTTTCATGAGAAGGGGCAAATTCTGCGGCTTCCTTGAGGTCTCAATCTGGTTCAGTCAGTAGCTTCTTCTGGGCCGCAATATTATTCACTCGACAAACTAAGTGATCCCTTAACATTTCCCAAAGTGCTGACTTGTAATCAGTGTTCTGCCACTTCCCACAGTCTCATCAAGAATTCAGTAACTTGTTTGTAAGGAAGTCTATTTGCCGTGTCAAGCCTGTAACACTGCAATATAACAGATGGTTCGGTGTTATAGTGGTCTGCAATCAGTTTGTCAAATGTTTTTGACTCCGCGGCTGCCGGGTAGGTCAAACATTTTTTGATGTGGAATATCAGGGTTCCAAAAGCGTTCAGGAGAATAACTTTTTCCCTTTCTATACCATTGTCTGTAACCAAGGGAACTCATACACAGCCAGCTCCACAAAAAGATTAATTTGTGATTCCCCTTGGACTTTCTAGAGGTTATCAGAATATTCAAGATAACCAGTAAGAGAATACGTAACTCTCATTTTTAAAAACATAAACATCGTACAATAAGAATGAACCAGCAGTTCAATTTTTAAAAAAAATCATTTATATGTATGTGGCAGCACTGACTGGGCAAACACTTATTGTCCATTCCTTATTGACCAGGGGTTAAGAGTCAACGAAATTGCTGTGGGTCTGGAGTCACATAGATGCCAGACCAGGTCAGGATGGCAGTTTCCTTCCCTAAGGGCATTAGTTAACCAGAGAGGTTTTTTTCTGACAATTGACAATGGCTTCATGGTCATTATTAGACTCTCAATTCTAGACGTTTGTTCAGTTCAGTATCCACTATGTGTATTCAAACCTGGGTCCACAGAACATTAGAGATAACACGGTGTAGAGCTGGATGAACACAGCAGGCCAAGCAGCATCAGAGGAGCAGGTAAGCTGACGTTTCGGGTGTAGACCCTTCTTCAGAAATGGGGGAGAGGAAGGGGATTCTGAAATAAATAGGGAGAGAGTGGGAGGGGAATAGAAGATGGATAAAGGAGAAGATAGGTGGAGAGGAGACAGACAGGTCAAAGAGGCGGGGGTGGAGCCAGTAAAGGTGAGTGTAGGTGGGGAGTTAGGGAGGGGATAGATCAGTCCAGGGAGGATGGACAGGTCAAGGAGGCGGGATGAGGCTAGTAGGGAGGAGATGAGGGTGGGGCCTGAGGTGGGAGGTGGGGATAGATGGGAGGAAGGACAGGTTAGGGAGGCGGGTACGAGCTGGGCTGGTTTTGGGATGCGGTTGGGGGAGGGGAGATTTTGAAGTTTGTGAAATCCATATTGATACCATTGGGCTGCAGGGTTCCCAAGCGAAATATGAGTTGCTGTTCCTGCAACCTTCGGGTGGCATCGTTGTGGCACTGCAGGAGACCCAGGATGGACATGTCGTTTAAGGAGTGGGAGGGGGAGTTGAAATGGTTCGTGACTGAGAGGTGCAGTTGTTTATTGCGAACCGAGCGTAGGTGTTCTGCAAAGTGGTCCCCAAGCCTCCGCTTGGTTTCCCCGATGTAGAGGAGGCCACATTGGGAATAGCGGATACAGCATACCACATCAACAGATGTGCAGATGAACATCTGCTTGATGTGGAAGGTGGGCCTGCAACACACACCCTCCTCCTGGACACCGCCCCAAGGCCTCCTACCCTCCCTCGACCTCTTCATCTCCAACTGCCGTCGAGACATCAATCGCCTCAACCTCTCCACCCATCTCACCCACTCCAACCTCTCCCCCAGAGAACTTGCAGCCCTCCTCTCCCTCACCACCAAACCCGCGGACAAGGGAGGCGCAGTTGTAGTATGTCGCACTGACCTCTACATTGCTGAGGCCAGACACCAGCTCTCTGACACCTCCTCCTACCTCCTCCTTGATCATGACTCCATCCCCGGCCACCAAAACATCATCTCCCAAACCATCCACAACCTCATCACTTCAGGTGACCTCCCATCCACAGCCTCCAACCTCATCGTTCCTCAACCCCTCACTGCCCGTTTCTATCTCCTTCCCAAAATCCACAAACCTGACTGCCCTGGTCGACCCATTGTCTCTGCCTGCTCCTGCCCCACCGAACTTATCTCCACTTATCTTGACTCCATTTTCTCCCCCTTGGTCCAGCAACTCCCCACCTCCGTCCGTGACACCACCCACGCCCTCCACCCCCTCCAGAACTTCCAATTCCCCGGTCCCCAACACCTCATCTTTACCATGGACGTCCAGTCCCTATACACCTGCATTCCCCATGCAGATGGCCTAAAGGCTGTCAGCTTCTTCCTGTCCCGCAGGCCCGACCAGTCCCCCTCCACTGACACCCTCATCCGCTTAGCTGAACTCGTCCTCACCCTTAACAACTTCTCTTTCAACTCCTCCCATTTCCTATAGACAAAGGGCGTGGCATGGGTACCCGCATGGGCCCAAGCTATGCCTGCCTCATTGTAGGTTACGTGGAACAATCACTCTTCCGTAGCTACACTGGCCCTAAACCCCACCTCTTCCTCCGTTACATTGATGACTGTATCAGCGCCGCCTCATGCTCCCACGAGGAGCTTGAACAGTTCATCCACTTCAACACCTTCCACCCCAACCTTAAGTTCACCTGGACCATCTCTGATACCTCTCTCTCCTTCCTGGACCTCTCTGTATCCATCTCTAGCAACCACCTGGAAACCAATATCTATTTCAAGCCTACTGACTCCCACAGCTACCTAGAATACACCTCCTCCCACCCACCTTCCTGCAACAATGCCATCCCCTCTTCCCAATTCCTTCGCCTCCGCCGCATCTGTTCCCAGGATGAGGCATTCCACTCCCGAACATCTCAGATGAAACTCGTTTTTCAAGGACCGCAACTTTCTCCCCTCAGTGGTCGAGAACGCCCTCGACTGTGTCTCCCACATTTCCCGCAACTCATGCCTCATGCCCCGTCCCCGCAATAACAACCAAAACAGAATCCCCCTCGTCCTCACGTACCACCCCACCAACCTCCGGATCCAACGCATCATCCTCCGACACTTCTGCCATCTGCAATCCGACCCCACCACCAAAGACATTTTTCCCTCCACACCCTTATCTGCTTTCCGGAGGGACCACTCTCTCCGGGACTCCCTTGTCCGCTCTACACTCCCCTCCAGCCCCACCACACCCGGCACTTTTGCCTGCAACCGCAGGAAGTGCTACACCTGCCCCGACACCTCCCCCCTCACCCCCATCCCAGGCCCCAAGAAGACCTTTCACATCAAGCAGATGTTCACCTGCACATCTGCTAATGTGATATACTGTATCCGCTGTTCCAGATGTGGACACCTCTACATCGGGGAAACAAAGCAGAGGCTTGGGGACCACTTTGTGGAACACCTACGCTCGGTTCGCAATAAACAACTGCACCTCTCAGTCGCGAACCATTTCAACTCCCCCTCCCACTCCTTGGACGACTTGTCCATCCTGGGCTCCTGCAGTGCCACAACGATGTCACCCGAAGGTTGCAGGAACAGCACCTCATATTTCGCTTGTGAACCCTGCAGCCCAATGGTATCAATGTGGACTTCACAAGCTTCAAAATCTCCCCGCCTCTTTGACCTGTCTGTCTCCTCTCCACCTATCTTCTCCTTTATCCATCTTCTATCTGCCTCCCACTGTCTCCCTATTTATTTCAGAACCCCCTTCCCCTCCC
>NC_063365.1:3136707-3145241 GCF_021869965.1 Rhincodon typus | reverse complement strand
CTCCAGCATCTGCCGTTCCTACTATCTCTCCACAGAACATTACCTGGGTCTCTGAATTAATAGCCAATAGATAATCTCACTAGGCCATCATCTCCCTATTTTCTACTTTAGGTCAAATTTAAAATAAAATACCACCCCATCCACACTGAATTGAACTGGACCAAAAAAAAAAAAATTGTGATAACTGCACACAGCAGTGTCAAAAAGTAACTGTAACTGCTGGTTGAGAAGGTGCCGAGGTCTATTATCATTTTGCACTAAGAGCTTGTGGAGCTGGAGTGAATGATAAATGCCTTATATCGATTGTCCTATGTAGTAGACCCAGGCTGATAGAGAGTAATTAATGACTCTATTTGTTTCTGTACCGAGGAGAACAATTGAGTTTGATACAGCAACAACTGGTGCCAGTGTGAAAGGCCCCAAGGGAGTCGTCCAGGAAAAGCCTGTACTGAGACAGCAGCACAGATCCGTGGCCATATCCCTGAGATGCTATCTATATTGTAACTGATACGATTTGACATGGAAAAGAAAGTACAAATGTGTTGGTTGAGGCCAACAAAGATTCGTTTAATAGATATGCAAGAGCTGACTGTAAAGAAGATACGTATATTCCTTAGTGACTTCGACACAGCTCTAGCATAGTTCTCTGTGGGTAGATCTGAGTTAGCCTTAGGAGTACCTTTTAAAAAGGTTGCTGTCAACAATTTGAAATAATTAATTTCCTCATTAACCCTTTCACCCTTAATAATTATGCTTCCACGAATTACAAATGTAGAATGAAGTCTGTCCAAATTGGGAGACATCAACTGTATTTCATAGCACAATTAATCAGAGTTCACATGTTTAATAATACACTGCTGCTGCTGCTGCAGCAACAACAAAGTACATTTATATCGCATCTTAAGTGAGGATAAAAGTCCTCAGTCATTCAAAGTAAAGGCTCATTCACGGGCTTTCTGCAGGGCTGAATTCGTTGTCAGTTTTCAGCTTGCATGATAACAAGTGAACTGTGTCTGAAGCATGTGATGCTAGTCACCAACAACTACATGCCCCCCCACCACCATTAGCTCCCCCCTTAATTAGATAATAGCATAAGACTGCTCCTTGTAATCCATTGTTCAGTGTATAACTCAATCAAATTCATTTGATAGGATCTGCGTCTGTAACTCAGTCTAGGGTATTCATTATTCTACATCCAAACCCCTCAATTACATCCCAGATGTAAACCACCTGAACCCCTTGATTAGATGCCAGGCTGTATTTCACCCTACACGTCTTGAAATGACTCAGATGTACATTGCCATCATGATTAACCCCATTGCCAACATCCTCAATGAGCCCCCTCTTATAATCTTAAACATATAGGCATGTATGTGTGGACCACACACTGCGCACAGGGTTCTGATATTGACCCCACACAGACTAAAGTAAGAAGTAAAAGTGGTAGGTTCAATACAAATACAAGGAGATGGTGTTTTCTTTCCCCGAGTTGGTTTAAGCTCATCTCCTGGCCTAGCCAAGGAAAGGTCAAGCCTTGAAATGGAACAGCAATAACACCCTGAAATAGTACTATCAGTGAAACATGATTGATCAATTGAATTCCATAGCAGTGAAAAATGCGGGATTAAGTAGAGTATTATACGCACAATGAGTTGAAGCATGATGTTCATTTCAAGTTCATTTCTGGAGCCTTTGCCATAAGATCAGGCAATCAATAGGGCCTTGCATATCATATATCACCCTGCATTGAAAAGAGAACATAATCTGCAGCAAATTTAGAATGACAGATTTGTTGGTATCAGAAGCCCCAGACTAAACTGAGAGTGCCACATCCTGCACTGAGAGAGATGGCTGACAGTTGGAAGAGATTTAAGAGGCTGCTTGTGATCAAGGGAAGGAAAGACACCATGCATTAGAATCAGGTGCAAAAACAAGAGGGGGGGCATTCAGACAAGTGGAGCAAGATTAAAGGCAGGCCAGCATCTGTGTCTCCAGCATTGGACTCAATCTTGGAAAAGAACAATTTAAAACTGAGATTTAAAATATAAAGAGTTTTGACTATAAAATGCACGTTCCCTATCAATATAATAGATAATGTTATATTCAGCTCCTGTGCAATAGGTTATGGATTCATGCAAGGCTTTATGTATAAAGAGCACGGGGCCAGTTCAACAAGGAATGCTTATAGGGAGAGTTGCTTGCAAACTTAGACACTACATGTCGTCACCACAAGAATCCTCTGTGTCTGGAGGTGGGAAAGCCACTTAATGAGGTAGGGTGGTGACCTCACCAATTCCTACCAATTTCCAATCTTCGATTTAGGCGAGAATTGCACACTTGAGCCCCGTCAATTGAAGAAATTAGGGGGCCAGTTAAGGGCTGGGGTCCAAGCCAGCTGCCTGTCACCATGTGACGTGCTTGGCAGGTCCAACTGTGTGTGGAACTTGTCACTTTGGTGAGGGACGCTGTGTCCCTCAATCAGAGGCAGTTGCCTGATCGAAGGACTGGACTTTTGAGGACGGGCGCCCACTAGGAGCCAACTCTTACCATTGGTATCCCCTCCCCTCTAATCTGAGAAATCCCACTCCCCCACAGATCACTTACCTTTATCCTGGGTCACACTGTGATCTGTGATCTCTGAGGCAGCTGCTCCATGCCCAGAAACTTGCATGGCATTGCTGAGTGCACAAGCTGATGGCCTCTCATTGGCCAACAGCTCACTCTGGGTCGGATTTCAGACCCCAGAAGAACCCCAGTGGTGCCCTCCTCTCTGCCTTAAAGGCATGTGTTTCAATGGGCCTTCTGCTGGAAGACATAGCACAGATCTCCCGTTGGGTTTCCAGCCAGCAGGTGAGATCCCAGATTTCACACCATGATTCAGACACACATTCCCAAATTGTGCTCCTGTCGATCTTGACTGAAGCATTGGAAGATAGCTGGAGGGCAGTCCGTATCTCTGGGTGCTCTGTGGATTAGGGGGTGAATTGCTCACAATGCTAGCCATGTCACTTGAAATAGGTATTTTCACATTACCATATTCATAGATGTTATCACTCAACTCTGGAGCAGGTAAGACTTGATCCAAGGCTTCCTGGATGAGAGGTAGGGACACTATCACTGCAGTACAAGAACCAACAGTGGATATAGTTATTTTAATCAACCTGTTCAAAGATGTTATGACACATCTTTAAGGCAGGTGGGATTTGAACCTAGACACTGTGAGACTTTATCCATTAGGAAAGGCCGAACATGTTGTGGATTTTTATCTCCAGAATAGCAAAGATTGAAGGGTGATTCAATAGAAATTGTTAAGATTACGAAAGGGTTTGATTGGATACATTCAGAGGAAATGTTTCCAATCATAAGCGAACATAAAATTAAGCTTTGATGTTGAAAGTACCTGCAATAAAAGCAGTGAGGAATTCATTTGAATATAGTACAAGCGCGTAAGTAAGCTGAAATACTGCGTGCAGTTCTGGTCACCCCACCAACGAAGGACATAATTGCATTGAAGAGGGTGCAGAGGAGATTCACCAGGACATTGCCTGGGGTGGAGTATTTCAGCTCGGAAGAGAGGCTGGATAAGCTTGGGTTGTTTTCTTTAGAGCAGAGAAGGCCAGGAGTCGGGGTAGCTGTTAGAGATGGAAAAGATTGAGCTTCATGGACGGGGTGAATAGAAAGCAGCTGTTCCCCTTAGTTGAAGGGTCAATAGCAAGAGGGCAAGAGGGCAAGAGGTTTAGAGGAGATTTGAGGAAAAAGTATTCCACCTAAGGGGTTGTGGGAACCTGGAATGCACTGGGAGTACAGTAGATGTGGGAAACCTTACAGTCTTTAAAAAGATATGTGGTTGAGCGCTTGAAATAACATAACATTCAAGGTTTAATGCTGGAAGATAGCATGATACCAACTACCACAATGCTAAACTGAGTTAAATAATACAGACGGTGGTGAGAATCAGAAACTCACTGTAAGGTTGCTAGATGCAGAAACCCTCTTAACATTTGAAAAGTATTTAGATGTACACACGTGATGCCAAGGCATTCAAGGCAATTGGCCAAATGCTGGAAAATGGGATTAAAATAGTTGATGCTTGGTTCTGATTGGCACAGTATCAATGGGCTGAAGAGTCTTTTTCTGTGAGCTGTAGACGTCTCTGACTCTATGAGTCCATGATATAAAGAAAGGAATGGAGGGTTATACTGATAAGGTAGATGGAAAGGAGTGAGAGGGTGTGCAGCATATATGCTAGCAGAGGCCAATTGGGCCAAATGGTCCAAATGGTCCATCTCTGTTCTGTACATTCTGTGTATTTTTACATAATTACTGGCAGGTTCACCCACTTGTAAGTGCTTGCGTGGGTTTTACAGAAGTGAGGCATAAAACCGTGAAGCAAGCACCAGAACCTGTCTTCACTGGTCTGAGAAATGACCTTATCTTTTACATCTGGAGCCCTGCAGATGCATATTTAATGATAAAAGTGAGTCAGATACAAGTCACCAAGATCTTCACTTGTGGCCAAAAAGGACTTTGGCCTAGATTTTCACATTTTCTTTGGACTAAATATGGAAAAGTTTCCAAGAGGGAAAACTGCGGCCTGCAGAGGTCATGGAAGCCTGCTGCATCTTCCAAGAGTCAGGCTGCTGGAAGGATATCATTCAGAATTACAACCCCAGAGCTGCAAGCCCCACTGGCCTGGAAGTGCTGGCCAGTCAGAAGTTTGAAGCTCTAGAACTCAGCAGTACCATAGTGGTGACTGTTGCCTAGGATACCCATCGACCAGAACTCCAGATGGAAGATCATTACCAAGAAAACTAGGTGCTGGGATTGGGGTGACAGAAAGAGGTGTACAAGGCAGTGAAGGAGGAGCTTGGGGCTGACTCTCAGCAGTCAACCCCTACCCTAGGTCCAGGCCCTTGCAGATTGAGGGACCCCAACTGACAGCTTGGCTGCACTTGGTTAACGGTCAGGTAGGCTGACTCCTTCTCATCCTGCCTGAAGCCAAATTATTTGCAGCCCAGCTGCGTTGAGGCCCTCAAGGCGTTAGGAATTGAAGACTTCAGGGTCTCAATTGGTCGTGGGGTGGCAAAGTTAAGCTTGGGACTTGCCCCCCCCCCCCCCCCCACCCCGTTATCCTCCTCCAATTCCAAATTTATGCAGAACTGGGTACCTCCCTGGTGCCAATCCATCCAATTGTCCTCTCCTGCAGCCAGCTTCGCCTCGTTTTTCAGGAATGGAGGATTCTGCTCATCGATCCAATTTGACAACAATCAGCATTAACAACAAAAAAAACTGACTCGAGTTACTGCCTTCTGCAGAAAGCAAAGTGTAGGGTATGAAGGTTTGTCTGTGGGATGAACTGCTAGAAGAAGTGATTGGTGCAGGTACAGTTACAACATTTAAAAGAAATTTGGAAAGGTACATGAATAGGAAAGGTTTAGAGGTATATATGGGCCAAACGCAGGCAAGTGGGACTAGTTTAGTTTGGGAAAATTGGTCAGCATCAAAGAGTTGGACCAAAGGGTCTGTTTCCATAGAATCATTCCGTGTATGATTCTGGGAATCTATAAATTCTGACATAGCAGGCAATCTTTATGAAGAATAGAGAGCCGAATTCCTGCCCTTTAACAGAGGGGAATGTCAACCACGGGCTTAAGAATCAAACTAGAAATTGGGTCAAGAGCTGGATCCATTGGAGAATTCCTGCCCCATTCATTGCTGAAGCAAAGAGCTTTCAAGAGGTCAGATAGCTCTACTCATCGATTATGTCCTGGTGGGAGTTTGGAGGAGGAGCTGGTAGATGGTGCACTCCTGGACAACTATCTGATATACTCAGCAGAGCCTTCATCTGCTGAGAGTAGGCATAGATGCCAACCTGGCCCACAGGTGCAGCATGGTGGTCAGTGACTATTACTACTGCCTCAGAACACCAAGGACCTGCATTCGATTCCAGCCTCGGGTGACTATGTGTGGAGTTTGCACATTCTCCCTGTGTCTGCGTGGGTTTGCTCCAGGTGCTCCAGTTTCCTCTCACACAGTCCAAAGATGTGCAGATTAGGTGGATTGGCCATGCTAAATTGTCCGTGGTATCTAAGGATATGGGATACGGGCCAAAAAATGTAGGCAGATGGGACTAGTTTAGTTTGGGAACATGGTTGGTGTGGATTAGTTTGGACCGAAGGGTCTGTTTCCATGCTGTATGACTCTAAGGATGTGCGGGCTAGGTAGATTAACCATGGTAAATTAGAACTCTAATTCTGAAAGTGTGGGATTATGGGGATAGGACAGGTGGTTGGGTCTAGGTGTGACACTCTTTAGGGGGTTGGTGCAGGCTCAATGGGCTGAATGGCCTCTTTCTGCACTGTAGGGATTGTATGATTCTGAAGTGTTTTCTGTTTTGCCCTGCAATCTGGCACAGCACAACTAGGGCTGAGAATGTTCAAGGCGCAGTGGTATAATGACCTATGTGGCCAAGCATTGAGGGATTTGTCAGCTTGTAGTATCTGTTACCCATTCCAGACCATAGCTGCCCCTTTTGAACAGCAGGTTATGAATTCATCACTCCACACCCAGTCCTCTAATCCAAAGAACCTGCCCTCAGGATTTGGACTGGAATCAAATCATATGAAGATGGAATAAGGCTCTACTCAATAACTTGCAGAGAAGAATCTGATTTATAACTGAAAGAATTGTAGAATTTGGAAATCAGTGACAAAAACAGAAATTGCTGGAGAAACTCAGCAGGTCTGGCAACATCTGTAGACAGAGGAACAGAATTAACGTTACGGGTTCAGTGACACTTCTGCAGGATCTGATTCAACCTGGGAACACCTCAAGAATTGTCAGGTCCTTCTTAATTTCATCTTTTTACAGGATTCAATCCAAAATGTTTCCTCGCTGTGTTCATCTTTTGGGAAGTGCACAGAGATTGAGCAAAAGCCTTTTAGCAAGAGTGGTAATTTGCAAATACAGTATTGCTTGCAATTTTGGAACGGAATGTCGGGCTCTGTATCTAACACGTGTCCCATTTTGGACTGACACCAAAGCTGAATTTTACCCCATTGCTTCTCATTCAGGCAGTGGAGTTAAAATAGCAGTCACATCTCAGTGACATCATCAGCGCTGTCATATTGTTGTAAGAAAAGTCTTTGGCACCTGGTCTGTCAGAAAATTGAGGATTTGAGTTATAAGGAGAGGCTGGAGAGACTGGGACAACTTTTTCCCTTGAGCATAGGAGGCTGAGGGGTGACCTTACAAAGGTTTATAAAATCATGACAGGCAGAAATCAGGCGAATAGTCAAGATCTTTTCCCCAGGGTACAGGAATCTAAAACTAGAAGGTGGGTAGGTTTAAGGTGAGAGGAGAAAGATGTAAAAGGGGCCTGAAGGACAGTTTTTTCACACAGAGGGTGGTGTATATGTGTAATGAACTGCCAGAGGAAGTGTTAGAGGTAGATACAGTTACACCATTTAAAAAACATTTGGACAGCTATGTGAATAGAAAAGATTGAGAAGACTATGGGCCAAACACAGGCAAACATCGGCTTTCCCGCTCCTCTGATGCTGCCTGGCCTGCTGTGTTCATCCAGCTCTTCACCTTGTTATTTCAGACTCCAGCATCGGCAGTTCTTACTATCTCCAATTGGGATTAGTTCAGTTTAGGAAACCTGGTTGGCATGGACAACTTGGATCGAAGGGTCTGTATGACTCTATGACTCTAAATTTAGAACAAGTCTCCAGGGCAAGTAAGCACCCTGTGAAACTGTCCTGTTGTATCCTATTTTAATCTCTAACTTCGTTCAGGGGCTGCGTAGTCCTGTCTGTGTAGTTCATGATAGAGGGAAAAACCATTTAAAAAGAAAATATAGTAATACTGGGAAATGAAGGTGTTGGGGTTTACTGGTCCTCCATTTTGAAGTTCCAAGACAAGTTGGACTATTACGTGTGTCTTTCAAAAGCATTCCTGTGTTTTTTTTTCACCTGTCTTGTGAATTCAGCAGCATTTCTCAAGGACAGGACTCTCTCAAGGGCAATGTTAAAATTCTGCAGCCCATTGTGGAGCAATGGGCATTTGATTTAAAATGTTAAGAAAATCCCCTTTATAATTCAGACAAAAAAAAACATAAAATGCAGTTTGTGTCCTCTTCCTGTTAGATACCCAGGATGCCTCCGGGCCGAACGGTGATTCTCAGGGAACTGCGGAGAGTGTACGGAAGCAGCTGCGGAGCGAAGCATTTGCCCAACAGCAGTTGGAGGCCCTGGAACGCGTCTTTGAGCGGCAACACTATTCAGACGTTTTCAATGCTGGCGAACATATCAAATCAGAGCAGGTGAGACGCTGTACAACTCGAAGGTATTTTGTGCAAGAGGTGTTTGTCCTTCATGCATGCACACACACAAACGAGGCAACATTCAAAACTTGCAGTGGTTCAGCCTGTAGCAGATGCATCTCTGAATTGGGTGAGATAACAAGGTGTCAAGCTGGATGAACACAGCAGGCCAAGCAGCATCACAGGAGCAGGAAAGCTGACGTTTCGG
>NC_063365.1:3107826-3136307 GCF_021869965.1 Rhincodon typus | reverse complement strand
AAATGAAGGGTCTAGGCCCGAAACATCAGCTTTCCTGCTCCTCTGATGCTGCTTGGCCTGCTGTGTTCATCCAGCTCTACACCTTGTTATCTCAGATTCTCCAGCATCGGCAGTTCCTACTATGTCTGAATCGGGTGGTTCAACGCCAAATTCTGTGACTTGAGCACAATAGTCTGGGTCTAATGCTCCCAGCGCTGGTCTGTGGGAACCTTGTATTGTTGGAGATGCTGTCTTCAGACATTAAACTGAGGCATCTCCAGCTTTTCAGGTGAATATAAAAGATCCTCTAACACTGTATCAAAGGAGGGCAGGGGAGTTCTCTCTGTTACCCTTGAACGATAATCTCTCACAATGATGGAAAATAAAGTAGATTTTCTCTTCATTATTACATTGTTACTTGCGTGATCTTGCTGTGCACAAGATGGGGGTGCGATGGCCTAATGGTATTATCACTGGACTATTAATCTAGAGACCTAGGTAATGGTCTAGAGACTGGGAGTTGAATCCGATAATGACAGAATGGTGGAATTTGAATTCAATGAAAATGTGGAATTAAGAGCCTAATGATGACCATGAATCCATTCTCAATTGTTGGAAAAACTCATCTGGTTCACTCATGCCATTCATGGAAGGAAACTGCCATCCTTACCTGGCCTGGCCTACATGTGATTCTAGACCCACAGCAATGTGATTGACTCTTAACTCTTAAATTAGGGATGAGCAAATAAATGCTGGCCCAGCCAGTGAAGCCCTCATCATATAAATGAAGCATG
Source organism: Rhincodon typus (assembly GCF_021869965.1). Taxonomy (NCBI): domain Eukaryota; kingdom Metazoa; phylum Chordata; class Chondrichthyes; order Orectolobiformes; family Rhincodontidae; genus Rhincodon; species Rhincodon typus. The sequence continues at coordinate 3,135,534 of NC_063365.1, read as the reverse complement.
ACTTTCTTACTTTTTTATTCAATTCCCCTTGCAATAAATTATAATATTTTATTAGTGTTTCTGTACACTTGCAGTACTTTCATTCTAGTCATTTGCAATTGATGAACTTGGAACGCTCAGATCCCTCTGCATTTCAGATCTCTGCAATCTCTCACCAATTAGATAATATGCTTTGTATCCTTTGTGTCAAAATGGATTGTTTCACATTTTCCTACAATGAACTCTGTCTAAGGCCTTAAGACCATAATAAATAAGAACAGTAGTAGGATGTTTAATGTCTCATACCTGCTCCACCGTTCAATAGTATAATGGCTGATCTGACATTCTTGATGTCCATTTCCTGCCCTTTCCTTCTATCCCTTAATCCGCCGACTGATCAAGATTCTATCTATCTATCACAGCCTTAAATAAATAGAGACTCTGCCCCCACAGTTCTCTGTGGCAAGGAGTTCCAATGACTCACAACTTTCTGAGAGAAGAAATTCCTCCTGATCTCAATCATAAATTGGCATCCCCTAATTCTGAGACTATACCCTGATCTTAGCCTCTCCCATGAGGGAAAACATCCTTTCAGCATTTACCCTGCTAAGTTACTTCAGAATCCATATGTTTCAATAAATTTATGATTCCTATATGTTGCCAAATCTTCGCCCATTCATTTAAACTGTTTATATTTTTTTGCAGTGTCTTAGGTTCTCTACACAAATTACTTGCCAACCTATCTTTATTTCAGCACCAGTTTGGTAACCATACTTCCATTCAAGTCATTTCTGTTATTTGTAAACGGTTGAGGTTCCAGCACTGATCTCTGTAGCACAACACTCGCCATTGCTTGCCGACCTTGCCGACCACTCATGCCAACTCTCTGCTTCCTGTTAGCCAGCTAATCTTCTATCCATTCCAGTGTGCCAGCCCCAACTTTCTGAGCTTTTACCTTCGATAATAATCTTATTAAATGCTTTCGTGAAATCTTAAATTACCTTTGAGTCAAGCAATATCTCAATTTTACAAATCTCATCCTGGTTTACATTTCAAGTCATGGCTCCACTATTCCCTATCTCTGTGATTCGTGCAGTCTCAAAACCTTCTGAGATATCTGCATTCATCTATTTTCAGCCTTGAGCTTTCCCAAATTTCAGTCACTCCACCATCTTCATTTGCCTGGGCTCTAAGCTCTACAGTTACCCTACCTCCACTTTTACACAGTTTGATGTCTCTTGCCTTGGTCAAAATTCTTCATAAATTGTACCTTTGTAATCTTTTGTCCAACTATCTCCTTATGTAGCCCATGCTGAAATTTTCTTTTTGATTCTCCTGTCACGTGCCTGAAATGTCCCATTCTGATAAAGGTGCTATATAAAAACATTTTGTGGTCAAACCCTTTCTTGCGTACACATTTTCAGTATCTGCTGGGCCTAAGTGAAGAGTGCTGAAGCCTACAGTAAGCACAATATTATGAGACCATCATTTAAGTGGGGCAGTGTAACTGAATTCAGTGCACTTGGAAAACTTTAAGGTAGCACCAAAAAGTGACCATGAAAGCAAGTGTTGTAACAATCCAACTGAGTCACTAAATTCTTTAAGGGCATTATACCTAGTTTTACCCATACAAGCCTTTAGTCTCCTGCTGCACAGTTGACATTTAATATCCTGAGGATGACTGGAAATGATCATTAAATATCACCTCACCAATATTGCCATATCCTAAGAATGAATTCTAAAATAGCAATTGTTACCTATCTGTTATCCTGCACATCACCCAACTGAACTCCTCAATGTATCAAAACTCTCTACTTGCATCTGCCATGACCCATAAAAGTCAGTTGATGGGGCACAGCTGAGTACAAGCTATTAACTGCTTACCAGTTTTTCTACAACCTATTTGAACCCCTTAATTCAGTAGTGTTGTATTCGTCCATCCTGCTGCCTGCCAATGCATATCCAGTTCATACTTCAAAAGCAAACAGGTTAGTTAGGAACCTACACAGTGTTTAACTTCACCTGGATCGTGCACTGTTGATGTAAACTTCCTTAGTAGCCTGTTTGAAAACAGTTGCTAACAGTCTCTTTAAAAAGCTCAGCAACTGATTTAAACAGAAAATAACACCGTGATAGCAAACCAGTCACCTGTCACAATGTAAAACATTAAATCCCAGCTTTGTTCTGGTAAATCTGTGCATGACTCTTAACAAGAGACCAGAATTAATGAATAATAACATTGTTGATGAGTTCTCATGTTAAACATATGATACACAATTACAAACTGAAAGTATATTTATTAAGTTTACAATAAGACAACTTCCAGATTGGATAATTTATGGAATTTATAAGGAGAGAATTTTATAATTTGGGAGTTTATTCTCAGGGTTGACACTGAGAGTTTGCAAGGATAGAGTTTCTTATGAGAATGCTTATATTGAGACAATTTATATGACGCACTTGATAGTGAGAGAGATTGCAGTGAGAAAGTTTACAGCGAAAGTTCAAAGTGAATATGTATACTGCAAGAGAGATCATGAAGCAAATATTTTGATACATCGTATTGTGAATGTGTCACGAAAGTTTACCGTGAAAATGTTTGATGAGAATGTTATGTTAAAAGTTTGTATTGCAAAAGTCTCAAATGCAAGATGTAGTGAGGAACATGAAAAAACTTACAATCAGAGTTTCTAACGGTGACTAACTTCAAAAGTGCTTAATTACTTGTGAAGCACTTTTAAAAATCCTGAAGTTGTGAATAGCACATGATAAAGTGACTTTCTTTGCTTTCTCATTTTCTTTTTCAAACCTCCCTTCCTTTTTTTATTTTCTTCTTAATTTCTTTTACTCCCACCCTTTCTTTCTTCCTTCCTTCTATCATTTCATTGTTTCTTTCACTCTATCTTTCTTGAAATGGGTTTAAGGGGAAAACTTGCACCATTTACAGTCTCAGTTATTTTGCACGTCTGAGCTTAGAAACCTGTTTTGAGCAGTGACATAAAACAGGACATACCGGCTTGGCTGCCATTTCACTGGAGCACTTGGTATTCAGTCCCATTGTTGCCAATTAAATTAAATGTCAGACACTACATAGAGTTGACATTGAGAGTTGATATTGAGTTTACACTGTAACATAGTTTACAGTGTGTGTGCTAGTAATAGAATTCACAGGGAGAGAGCTGATAATGAGTGAGTTTAATACAAGAAACTTTACTTTGAAAATTTACTGTCATTAAACATTTTGTAAAGGCTGGACAGTACAGCAACAGAGACTGCAGTGAGGTAATTTATAATGAGCAATTTTGTAAACCTTGTTCCTTCATAAGAACTCTCTTAACTGCCCTCTCTTTTTGCCCTCTCATTTCTTGTGGTCTCTTACTCCAATGGTCTCGTTCACTAACCAGGCTATTTCTGAGCTCTTGTTTCTGTATTTCCCATTCACATTTCTCTACGCCTTTCCAAACTCACTTCCTTCTGCATGTGTCTCTGGACAAATAAAGCTCTTCCTGCAAGTTGGTTTCCACTTCCCACTCTCCATTGACCACAATGCCTCTACAACTGTCTATTTCCCTAGCTACACACCTGCCTGTGCCACTGATGCCCTTTACTGTCTGCAACCCTTGATATCCTCCAGTACAGCCACCAGCTCGACTTCTGTTCAAAACAGTGAAAATTTAAGTCTACCCGATGACAGCTGACTTTCCAATGTTGCCGGTCCACATACCATAGAATCCATACGGTGTGGAAGCAGGCCATTCTGCCATCGAGTCCACACTCACCCTCCGAAAAGCACCCGACCCAGACCTGTCATGTCCCTGTAACCCTGCATTTCCCATGGCTAACCCACCTAGCCTGCACATCCCTGGACAGTACGGGTAATTTAGCATGGGCAATCCACCTAACCTGTACGCCTTTCGACTGTGGGAAGAAACCAGACCACCCGAAGGAAACTTATGCAGACACGGGCAGAATATGCAAACACCACACAGAGAGTCATCCAAGGCTGGAAACAGATCCAGGTCCCTGGTGCTGTCAGGCAGCAGTGCTAACCACTGAGCCACTGTGCTGCCCCCATTCTCCAACAAACTCCACTTTCCTCTTGCAAAAACACTACTAATTCAGAATCATTCTGGACCGCTCAGTCAATGTCACATTTTCTCCATCATTTACTGAAACCCCTCTCCCCTGCCCCTTCTACCTCATATCTAACTAAAGATGAGTGTCATGTGAACATTTATTTTGAAAGAGTTTTGTTTATTTTGAACTTATAGTGTGAGAGCTTTTAATGACTGAGTTTATTTTCACCAAGTTTACAATGAGTGTTTATAGGGAAAGAATTTATAGGAAAAAAGTTTATAGTTATTGAATTTGTATTTAGTTTATGGTGTTTGAGGCTTTAATGAGCTTATGGTGATTAATCACTTTTATAATAAAAATTTATGGTTAGGGAGCTTGTATTGAGAGAGATGACAGGAAGAGAGTTCTAAATGAATTTACACCGAGAAAAGTCACAGTAAAAGAGTCTATAATGAGGGAATTTGTACGCAGAGTTTATAGTGACAGTGTTAAACTGAGATAGTTTATAGTGAGAGAGTTTATGTCACTGTAGTTTTGGCACTAGGGGATCAGGGTTACGGGGAGAAAGCAGGAGAATGGGGTTGAGGAACTTATCAGCCATGATTGAATGGCGGAGCAGACTCGGTGGGCCGAATGGCCTAATTTCTGCTCGTATGTCTTATGGTCTTATGTGGTCCGTGCCAAATTTATCTTGGTGAGGCCTCTTGGAGCACAAACTGCAAGTGTGCAGAGTGGGTCAATTGTAACATCAATCAGCGTCTAACACTGATTTATTGCCAGTGCTGCCATTTTGGATTTCACACCTCTAAGTAACACTTCTTCCTAGATGTACACAAATGTTCAGAAGCAGGAAGAAACCCTACCAGCACTATTTAAACCAACCAACAAAAACATGCAGGTTATTTATTGATTTGTTGTTTTTTATTCTCTCATGGGATATTGGCGTTGTTGACTGGGCCAAGCATTTATTACCTGTGCCTAATTGCCCTTGAGAAGGTGGAGGTGAGTTGCCTTCTTAAGCCGCTGCAGTCCATGTGCTGTAGGTAGACCCTCAATGCTGTTAGATCATAGAATCCCTACAGTGTGGAAACAGACCCTTTGGCCCAACAAGTCCACATCAACCCACAACCTAGACCCATCCCCCTATAACCCACCTAATGTACAAACCCTGAATACTACGGGCAATTTAGCATGGCCAATCCACCTAGCCTGCACATCTTTGGACTGTGGGAGGAAACCGGAGCACCTGGAGGAAACCCACACAGACACAAGGAGAATGTGCAAACTCCACACAGACAGTCGCCCGAGGGTGGAATCGAACCTGGGTTCCTGGCGCTGTGAGGCAACAATGCTAACCACTGAGCCACTGTGCCACTGTAGGGCAGATTTTACTGAAGAGATCAAAGCAGAAGCAGCAGACACAGTAAGAATCTGTTATAATGTCTACAGAAGAGTCCAAAACAGGAAATTGCATTGTTGCTGGACAAGATTAATGAAAAAAAAACTTTTTTTTCCTAACTTGCAAGTTGTAGGTTTAATGCAGACTTTTCTCTTTCGGGAGCTCCATGATATAAGTGAATTTGCAGTAAACTGAACCATGTTGTGATTGACTTCCACTGAAGGTAAGCTGCTCAGAGGCAGAGGGAGGAGAAGGGTCCTCGGGAGGAAGAGTTATCCAGCTAGGTTCTTCAGGACCACTTCTTCTGTCCTGACCTAAGCCAGAAATAGTCACCTTCAATTGACAGTACTCAGAACTGTAACAATGTCTGAAACCAGATCCGCAGATTCAGAGCAAGGTGAGGAAGCTGCAGAACTGACTGTGGCCCTGAATCACTTTTGCACAAGATCCTTCCAGATTAGTATATGCTGCATTTTAAAGGAAATCTAATTTAGGGATTTGGATATTGCTGGCTGGGTCAGCATTTATGGCCCATCCCAATGTGCCCCTTAGAAAGTGTTGGTAAGCTGCCTTGTTGAATCATTGTTATACACCTGGTCCAGTGCATCCACAGTGCTGCTAAGAAGAGAGCTCTAGGATTTTGACCCAGTGACAGTGAAGGAACAATGATATATTTCCAAGTGAAGATGGTGTGGGCTTGGAGATGGTGTTGTTCCTATGTATCTGCTGACCTTGTCCTTCTTAGTTGATGAAGTGGCGGATTTAGAAGGTGTTGTTGAAAGAACCTTAGCAAATTGCTATTGTGTGTAGACCGTACACACTGCTGTAACTATGCATTGGTTATAGAGGGAGTGAATATTGAAGCTACTGGATTGAGAGGTCTTATGCTGAGAGTTCATTATGAGAATAGTGCACCTGATTAAATGGACTGCATTTTACAGGTTGCTTTTGAGTGTTGTTGCAGCTGCATTCTTCCAAGAAAATAGAGACTGCTTCATCACAATCCTGACTTGTACCTTGTAGATGGTTGACACGCTTTGGGGGAGTCAGAAGGTGAGTTACTTTCCACAGAATTCCAAGCCTTTGACCTACTCATGCAGTCACTGTATTTTTATAGCTGGTTCGGTTAAGTTGTTGATCAACAGAATCTCTGATAATGGTGGGGTATTCAGAAATGGCAAAATAGTTGAATATTAAGTGGAGAGTTCCAGCCTCACACCTATAGGTTCTTGTGCCCACTTTGCTGATCCTGTTTACGATCAGAACCATGAGATAAATCCAAGTGCTGCTGCAGTGAGAAGCAGGATTTGAGACAGGGTCTCTTGGTTTTCCAGGTATGGAACATTGGAAAGTGGCAGGATCAGCGTCCTGTTTCAGAATGCACAGGTACCATTTCAGAGAAACCTGGCTACAGTGTCAAATACCTCACAATTCAAGGAATCTTGCCATAACCAAAATGTCAAAGTCTTTAGCAGATGGTAGAAGAGACAATATGTGTCAATGAATCACTTGGATTTAACTTTCTGCTAAGTTTCTTCCTTTGACATCTCTTAGTAAAGTCAGGTGCACTATTCTCATAATGAACTCTCAGTATAAGACCTCTCAGTGTCTACTTTCTGATTATACACACACTTTGGGTGTGAAAATAGGTGGAGGACACCCAGGTGTCTGCTAGGCACATTTATCACAGTAATAGAGGCAACACATAAAACTAGGCCTATGTGCTAATAATGATTGTGGCAAACAAGCCAACAAATATATTATTGAGTTGCTGCATGTCCCAGCAAGTGACCAATGTTTGTATGAGGTTAACTGTTCCCCTTTCATTTCCCTGACTGGCTTGACAAATGCCTGATCGTAATGGCGGTACCTTCTTGACTGCCAGGCTCTGGAGGATTCAACAGACTGTAATGAACTGGGACAGTCAACTTTGGTGAGTGCTGACAGGCTACTTCAGAGCAGGCAAGGCAGCAGAACTATCTCTACAGCACACCAATCACTGGCTCAATGTTGTCCCTTCATCGTAGCATGGTTCTCGTATGCAGGGGCGAGTCAAGGGCGAGGCATGAAGAGAATAGCCCTTTTGTCCCTGCAGCCACTTTTCATAGAATCCTTACAGAGCAGGAGCAGGCCACTCGGCCCATCGAGTCCACACCAACCTTCCAAAGGACACCCCACCCAGACCCACCACTCCTCCCCCACCCTGCATTTTCAATGACTAATCCACCACCCTGCACATCCCTGGACACTATGGGTAATTTAGCATGGCCAATCCACCTAACCTGCACATCTTTGGACTGTGAGAGGGAACCGGAGCACCCGGAGGAAACCCACGCAGACACGGCAAGGACTCGCAAACTCCACACAGTCGCCTGAGGGTGGAATCGAACCCCAGTCCCTGGAGCTGTGATGCAGCAGTGTGAACCATTGAACCACGGTGCTGCTCTCCACTGAGCCACCATGCTGTCGACATGGTAGATGAAAGGTTGATGAAACAACAAGGGGATGGAGTCAGAACTAATGAAACATGCACTTGTGCCAGGTTAGTGGGCCTTCAGGACAACATTGACCACAACACCATACAACCCTGTCATAGTAACTTCTGCAAGACATGTCAGATCTTCAACATGGACATTACTGTCATGTGTGGGAACATCACTCACCACGTGCACAGCAGATACTCATGTGACTTGGCCAACGTTGTCTATCTCATACGCTGCAGGCAAAGATGCCCGTAGGCATGGTATGTTGGCAAAACCATGCAGATGCTATGACAATGGACGAATGGACTCTGCGAATGGACAAATGGACATAGCCAGACAAGGATGTTCCCTCCCAGTGATCACGGACATTCGGTCTCCAATCTTTGGGTAAACGTCCTCCAAGGCGGACTTCGGGATACACAATAATGCAGAGTCACTGAGCAGAGGCTGATAGCCACATTCGGTACCCATGAGGACGGCCTCAACCGGGATCTTGGGTTCATGTCACACTACCTGTGACCCCACCACACTATACACTCTCTCACACACACACACACACAAACACACACACACACTCTCTCTCACACACACACACACACAAGCACACACACACTCTCTCTCACACACACACACACACTCTCTCACACACTCTCTCACTCACTCACACATACACACACACGCACACACACTCTCTCTCACACACACTCACACGCATGCACACGCACACACTCTCTCACACACTCACTCACTCTCACACACACATACACACACGCTCACTCACTGTCTCGCACATATACACACACACACACTCACACATACACAAACACACTCTCTCACACACACATACACTCACTCACTCACACATACACACACACACACTCTCTCTCACACACACCCACGCGCACACACACGCACGTGCACACACACTCACTCACTCACTCTCACACACATACACATGCACACACATTCACTCACTCACTCTCTCGCACATATACACACACACACACACACACACACTCACACACATACACACACACACACACAAACACATCACATATACGCAAACACATACACACACTGTCTCCCTCCCACACACACTCTGTCCTACACACACACACACACACAGATACACACACACTCACACAAACACATTCATACATACGCAAACAAATACATACACTATCTCCCTCCCACACACACTCTCTCCCACACGCATGCGCACACACTCTCTCTCCCTCTTACACGCACACACACATACACACTCTCACCCCCTTGCACACACTCTCTCTCACATACACACGCACACACACGCACACAGTCTCTCTCTCTCTCCCCACACTCACACACACAAACACACACACACAGACACACATATACAAATCTATGGGGTGAATTTGCATTTGCAGATATATTTTGTTTTGTCCAAAAAGCGCACAGTTTATAGACAGTCAGTCAATAGGATGTTTTATAAATTCCTACTTCAGAAATAAAACCAGTCTGACTCCAAACTAAAACACAGATTCTAAACAAGGTCTCACACCTAACATGACTGACCTAAAATGTCACCTCTTCTTTACATTGATAAAACCTTTAGTTCTCTCAGGAATGTGAATTGAAAGGAATTTGGGGATGTACATATACATATCAATCAATTAAAACCTTCTAACTGATTGAAGATTTAACAGCACCTTAGGCTTGTATAGTACATTCTCATCAATGTTGTAAACCTTTGATCTTTTACTTATAAATTCTGTGTCTGTTACTATCTCTCTCACTAACACCTGAAGAAGGACTAAGGCTCCAAAAGTTTGTGTTTTCAAATAAACCTGTTGGACTATAACCTGGTGTCATGTGATTTCTGACCTTGCCTGTGAGGAGTTTGCACATTCTCCTTGTGTCTGCATGGGTGTCCTCTGAGTGCCCCGGTTTCCTTCCACAGTTCGAACGCGTGCAGGTTGGGTGGATTGGCGTTGCAAAATTGCACATAATTTCCAGGGATGTGCAGATTAAGTGGGTTAACCATGGGAAACACAGGGTTACAAGGATAAGGTATTGGGGTGGGACTGATTGGGATGCTGTTCGGAGGGTCGGTATGCACTTGATGGGCCGAATAGCCTGCTTCCACACTGCAGGGATTCTATGATTCTGTGATTCTATGTCACCTTCTTGTGCTGACCAGTATCTGTTGCCCATCCAAAATTGCTCTTAAAAGGAGTGGCATGCTATTTCAGAGGGCCGTGAGGATTGAATGAGGTGCAACATGTCTGACCTGCTGTGCTTTTCCAGCCTCACAGCTACAGACTCTGGCTTCCAGCATCTGCAGTCCTTGTTGTCTCTAGGGCACCAGAACTTGCTCACTAAGGCTGTGGCTAAATAAACAGAGTCTTCATCCCTGTGTGAAGGGCTGTATAATAAAATCAGAAAATTTATGAAAATAACATTTCTGTTAAAAAGCTCTCATCATGGTTTGGAAAAGCAGATCTCTGATGTTGACCTTTGACCTGACAAAGGAATGACGAGGTACAGTACACACACATATAGATCAGATATTGAGTCTTAAATGAATACGCTGTATTCAAAGGAGGGAATTGTAACTCAGAGAATCTGTCTGGTCGAGTGAATTTTGCAGTAGGTGCTTTGACAACACACACTGCCCCTTTGAAGTGAGGCCCCATGTGGAGACTGTTTGTCTTAATGCAAAAGAAATTACATTGGAATGTCACTATGAATCTCCAGCATCATAAATGAGGGCTGTGGCCGTATACAACTTTTTATAGCTGCTGCCTTATTACAATGGATAACCTTTATTTACTTTCATTAGACTATTAAACAACAAGAGTCTATTAATTTTTCGTCTGAAACTCCATCCGAGCCCATAAAGCAAACCAGTTGCTTAATTGAGTTCATTTTAATTTCCCTCCAATCGCACTGAATTACTCCAGTGATAAATCAGAGGGACAGGCCTTACCCCCAGTAGAAAGACTAATTTGCAGCTAATTAGAAAACTGATTCCCAGTGAAAGATCAATACCACAACGAATTGGAAATGACTTGCAATCTCCACCATGGAGACTGAAAGAGCGAGTGAGAGAGCGAAAAAGAGCACGTGGAGAAAAAGAAAGCCACGTGTCTGGAGTGGGGGGGGTTGCGAAAGAGAATCAGGCTTGATCTAATGTAATATTAATGAGGACAGTTGGCTTGTTGGTCGTTTGGTTGTCTTTTTTTATCATCTTTGTAAAGGTAGCTTTGAGACGTAGCTGTCAGTTTGGATGGGCACTTGATATAGTCGGACGTGCTTTTAAATTCAATGAGTCACCATCCCGAACTCCTGTACTCAGTGGTTTCTCTTCTCAGAGCCAGCCTTGCTTTGGGGAATTACTATTATGCAGTTGAATGCCATTAAGAAGAGCACATCGCAGCAGCTGGGCGACAGTTGAAGGAGAGAATCAGGGGTTAGCTATTGTTGATTGAGACAAGACAAGGTCAGTGAAAGGCCTATCAAGACATGGACATTTGGGGTATCACTCCACTTAAGGACCATTACAAAAACGTGCCACGAAACTGCAGATATTTTTTATGTATCTTCCTTCCAACTCTTCCTTATTCCTGTTCTTCAGTCTCCTTTTGTTCCCCATCTGTTCTTTGATTACTCTTTGGTTTTTCACTGTCTTTCCTGACTCCTTCCTCTTTCGTCCTCTCATCCGTCACTGATAGTCAATGTTGGTGCTTGAATTTTTCTTTCGAATCATTTGCGATTTCTGTACTCATATCCAAGATTATCATGACAGGGTTGGGTGGTAATACTTCGTTAAGGGATTAACTTATTCTCAGTCTATTAGGAACCAAATTGGCCATGAACCTCTGGAGACTGTAGAGGACAGAGGTCAATAGCTCAGGAAAGATGGAGAGAGAAGATGGAAGAGGCTATCTTCTCGTAGAGTCATAGGGTCATACAGTGTGGAAACAGACCCATTGGTCCAACTCATCTATGCCGATCAGACATCCCAATCTGACCTTGTCAGCATTAGCCAGCATTTGGTCCATATCCTGGTAAACCCTTCCTATTCATTTACCCATCCAGATGCCTTTTAAATGTTTTAATTATATCCACCTCCACCACTTCCTCTATCAGCTTGTTCCATACACTCACCACCCTCTTGTGTGAAAAATTTACTCCTCAGGTCCTTTTTAAATCTTTCCCCTCTCACCTTAAACCTATGCCCTATAGTTTTGGACTCCCCCAACCTAGGAAAAAGACCTTGGCTATTCACCCTATCCATGCCCCTCATGATTTTATAAACCTCTATGAAGTCACCCCTCAGTCTCCAAAGCTCCAGGGAAAATAGCCCCAGCCTACTCAGCCTCTCACTATAGTTCAAACCCTCCAGTCCCAGCAACATCATTGTAAATCTTTTCTGCACTCTCTTGAGTTTAACAACATCTTTCCTATAGCAGGGAGACCAGAATTGTACGCAGTATTCCGAAACTAGCCTCACCAATATCCTGCACAGCCACATGACATCTCAAATCCCATACTCAATGTCCTGACCAATGAAGGCAAGCGTGCAAAAGGCCTTCTTCGCCACTCTGTCTACCTGCAACTCCACTTTATGGAATAGTGCATTTGAACCCCTAGGGCTCTTTGTTCGGCAGCACTCATGAGGGCCGTATCATTAACTGTATAAATCCTGACCTGGCTTGTCTTACCAAAATGCAACCCCTTACACTTATCTAACCATAAACCATTCTGCCACTCCTCAGCCCATTGGCTCATCTAATCAAGGCCCTATTGTACGCTGAGATAATCTTCTTTGCTATCCACTACACCTCCTATTTTGGTATCATCTGCAAACTTACTAACCGTAGCCCCTATAATCACGTCCAAACCATTTATATATATAACGAAAAGCAGTGGACCAAGCAATGTCGACCTTGTAATTCCAGTCAGCTAAGCCATGAGTGGATCCTTTCCACTTCAAGGGGCCAAATCAACCTGAACTCCTTAGCTTCTGGGAGACACTTGAAAGGGCATAATAGAACTCACTCCAGCAGAGGCCTTGCCGTTTGAGACTTTGTAAAATCATTTCGGGAGTATGGTAATCACTTTAGAAGGGGACAGATTAACTTTTCAAATCAAAGTGGTCCTAAGTGGGAGGTAAAGGACTGAAAATTGAATTTATGTTGTTTATTTGAACTTTTGGAGGACTCCACTACCTCTTGGACTGAAGAATTGGCTCTGCTTGTGATGGCCATTTTTGAAGATTCTTTGCTGGCTTGAGGCTACACATTTAGAAACCAGACAGGCAGCAAAGACTTTTAGCCCATTACTCTCAACTGGATTTGAGCACATGCCCCAGAGATGAAGGACCAACAGACCCTCTGCCTCCTTTTGTGTTACATTCATGTGTGACTTCCCACTCTGATGTACAGCAATGCATTTGAACTGAACACGTCACCTGATATACTAATGCCAACCCTATACCTGCTGTCTGTGTGAGATCCTATTGTAACATTACTGGGAGCAATAAAGGTAGCCCCTGTGATACGTCAGTGATATTCAAGCCTCAAACTCTTTCTTCCCAAAGTTCGATGTCCAACCCAGCAACTTGAAACCAAATTCCTGGCTGATCCTCTGGTTAATTATTGAGGGAATTTGGTACTTTCAAAGGTAAAATCTTTTTCGTAGGGATACTACCCTTTTCAGTGAATGTAGAGCATCCCATTGTTTTGAAGAATACATAAATATGCCTGTACCAACTATATTCAGTCTCTTATTGCCAGTCTTATTGCTTCAGCGATTTGTGAGACTTCTAATCTCTCATTCCTCAAAAGCCAATGGAAATAGAATCTTTGGATATATTTAAGGAGAGGTAGATAGCTTTTCACCCATTTGCTTATCATGAATCTATCAGGTGTAGGCGGAAATGTAGAGTAATCAGGTCAACCATGATCTTATTGCCTTGCAGAGCAGACTCAAGGGGCCGAGTGGCCTACTCCTATTCCTCATTCATATTCCTACATGTGCTTACAGGTCACTGCTAGTAATTTTCTATATCTGACTCCCAAGTCTCTGCTGTAACCCCATGTTTCCTTCCCAGAGTCAATTATTCTCTGCAGTTCATTCCTAAATACATGTTACGCTCTGTATCTCGTTCAAAATGTCTGTTACTCTCAGTGCTTCTGTCCCAGTTCTCTGTTGTTTCTGTCTCACTCTTCTATTCTCTATTATGTCACACTGATGGAATGTAAAAGAATTGCCATTCTCCAGCAGTCTCCTCTGGGAAAACTAAAGACAAAGCTTCTGTTATTTTTGAGGGGAGGTTCGAGGGGTATGAGGCCTGGGTTCAAGCCCCACCTGCTCAAGGGGGGCGTAATAACATTTCTGAACCGGTTGATTACAAATACAGATTAAATAAAAAATAAATGAAGTTATGAAAGGTGATGTAAGTCACTTGCAAGGAAATCCAAACCAAACTCCTGTCACTTCTCTCTTCATTACACCATGTTTGTGTTTCTCTCAGGCTAATGAGTATTCCCTCTCTGCCCTGGCCTCTGGATTGGAAGATGTCAAAAGCAGCCTCTCAGCCGCGGCCACCCCTGACCTTGGGACCAACGTTTCAGGACCCCAGAGCTACCCTGTTGTGACAGGTAAGGTGGCTAGCTCATTTGCCAGCTTAGAAGAAAGGGCAGAAAATATACATTGCAGGGCAAAAACATTTGCATTCAGGTAACAGGGAACATTCAAAAGTGCATTGTCAACTCAGTTGCAAGTGTTGTAATTGTTGATGGACTGTCTTCTCCCCGGTCACTCACTCACTGTTGCATTTCCTTCAACATGATTTGTGCATGCAAAGTTTAAATGTAACTCAAATCCTTCAGTATTTCAGCTGGGTTGGCTAATAATGGGTTAAAGATATTTGAGCAGTTGCAGTCCGAGAACATGCATTGGTTTCTTCATGGGATAGCCACTATACTAGTTCTGAACGAGACTTTTGTTTCTCCCATTTAAAGATATAGAAGGCAGAGATTAAAAGCCCACCTCTCAATTCATGAAGAATTCTCTGGGAAGTTGTATCAGAGGACTATACGTGCATGATTTTTGATTAATTTCATTTGCTAATTAACTTGGAATGGATCGTAATAGATGATCACTCAACAAACAGGTAGATGTGAGAAGGAGTGGAATTAACCATTCTGAAGAATCATTAAACTAGACTCAAAACTTTGACTCTATTTCTCTCTCCACAGATTCTGCCAGACCTGCTGCGTTTCTCCAGCGCTTACTGCTTTTATTTCAGTTTTCCAGTATCCACAGTGTGTTGCTTCTATCTTAGATGATGGAAGGATAGATGGTTGGATGGGTAGATGGGGAGAGAATTTAAGGACAGAGGATTGGATATATGTATTGCTGGCCTGACTTGTAATAACTAGTTAAATACTTGGCTGGATACATTAAGACATGGGCAAGGAAGGTGAATGAGTGGGTGGATGGTGAGTGGGAGGTAGGACAAAAGGTAAATGAATGGACAGTGGAGGGAATGAATGTGAAGAAGGATGAATAAATCATGAGGGTGGATAATTATTTTTCTTTATTTGATCATGTAAATTGGGCATTGTCAAAGATAAAGCCAGGATTTATTGCCCATCCCTAAACAATTATCCTTGAACTGAGTGATCTGCTAGGGCTATTTCAGAGGGCAGTTCAGAGTCAACCACATTTCTGTGGGTCTGGAGTCACATGTAGGCCAGACCAGGCCGATTTCCGCTCCTGAAGGACATTGGTGAATCAGATGGGATTTTATGACAGTCTATGCTAGTTTCATGGTCACTATCACTGAGACGAGTTTCTAATTCCATATTTTATGAATTCAATCTAAATTCCAGCAGCTGCCTTATTTTTTGGGATTTGAACCCATGTCCCTAGAATTTTGGCCAAGGCCTGAGGTTAACTAGTCTAGTACTGTTACTACAAAACTATTATCTCCGAGGTAGGAAATGGTCTGGTGAGTAACAGGATAGATATTTGATAGATTCAACACCATCCAGAATAAAACAGCCTGATTGATTGGCATTTTTTATACCATATTCATCATTAACTCCCTTCACCAATGACCAACAGTGTGTACCATCTACAAGATGCCTTGTACCAACTCACTAGTACTCCCTTGTCTGTATCTTTCGATCCCACAAACCCTGCCATTTGAAAGGGCAATGTCAGCTCCTACATGGGAACACCACCACCTGTAACCTCCCTCCAGGCCACCTGACATCCTTACTGGGAAAACACCGTCATTCCTTCACTGCCTCTGGATCAAAAACCTGGATTTTCCTCCCTACCTGCGCTATCTGTACTTGTCTCTACACCCCAAGAACTGCAGCAGTTCAAGAATCCAGCTGATCACAAACCTCTCCATGGAAGTTAGGGATGGACAACAAATGCTGGCTTAGCCAACGGTGCCTGCGTCCCATGAATGAATTTTGAAAAAGGCGAA
The DNA here is from genome assembly GCF_021869965.1 of Rhincodon typus. Taxonomy (NCBI): domain Eukaryota; kingdom Metazoa; phylum Chordata; class Chondrichthyes; order Orectolobiformes; family Rhincodontidae; genus Rhincodon; species Rhincodon typus. Next base: position 3,119,105 of record NC_063365.1, on the reverse strand, counting down.
ATAATGGATTGAGAGGCTGGATGGGACGATTATTTGATGGATAATTTGATTGAATGGATGGCTAGTGACAAGATAGAATCCTGGCTGGATGAATAAATGGGTAGGTGGGTGGATGTGTTGATGGTTGGATGAATGGAAATGTGTGCCTCAGTGGATTAATGGATAAATTGAGAGGTGCATGCATTGGGTGAGCTTTTCTGTGTAAAATGATTCTTTCAGATGAAGAATAGAATCACTATTTTTTTCATGCTCAGTTATTAATAAACAATGGTATGGCTTTTTCAAAAGCAGACTGCCCCTGTTCATTCAGAAGCTGCAAGCTGTGTGTTTCATAGGGCTTGTTGCCAAGACTACATTGCAATTCACGATATCAATTGTTTTGAATGTTGTTGGAGCAAACTGATTACCTTTGCCACATCATGCACAACAAAGGGTAAAAGTGTGGGTACAGCCATGGAAAGCAGGAAAGAATAAATTAGGTGATTTCAGCCAAAGTGGTGGTCAAGAGCTTCAGTGTCCTGTGGGAGAGCCACATTAAAGTGATGACTCTTGCTCATGGCCTGGAGAGTATACATATTCATAGAAACATAGAATCCCTACAGTGTGAAAGCCAGCCATTCAGCCCATCAAATCCACACTGACCCTCCGAAGAGCATTCCACCCAAACCAACTCCCCGACCCTATCCGTGTAACCCTGCATTTCCCATGGCTAATCTACCCAGCCTGCACATCCCTAGACACTATGAGAAATTTAGCATGGCCCATCCACCTAACCTGCACATCTTTGGACAGTGGCAGGAAACCAAAACATCCAGAGGAAAACCACGCAGACACTGGGAGAATCTGCAAACTCCACACAGAATAGAATAGAATAGAATATCCTTTAATGTCACGGGTATTCAATACAAAATACAGTGAAAAGTGTGCACCGTTGCCGTACCTAGGCGCCATTCACATTAACTTAGAATAAAATAAAAATAGATAACTTAGAGAGAATCCAACTTTCCCTTCTCCGCTGCTACAGCATGCCGCTGCCAAAATCCTGCTCTGGTCTTCCCAGCCCACGCCATGCTGCCACCTGGGGCCCACTCCATGCAGAAGCGACAATCCTACTCCAGGCTTCATAGGCCGACTGACTCTGTAGCCACGCTGACTCTGAAGATGCCTTCACCGCTCCAGAGCCTATCGAAGCCATCTCTTGCTGAAGAGCTCTCCTTATCAGATCAGTTTGAGAGAAGAAATGTCCCAAGGGTGAAATTGAACCCATGTCCTTGGTGCTGTGAGGAAACAGTGCTAACCACTGATCCACCATGCTGTCCCATTAAATGAAGATAAAATTGGATTCAGTTACAGTGTGCCCTTGAGGACAATAGCTAGCTGGCAAACTGTGAGCTGAAATTTGTTGTTTGTAGTGGGGTTTCTGGCAGCAGGCCAAAAATGGGGGTGTGTGGGGTGATCCCACCATGGCAGGTTATGGGACCTCCAGCAGCAATTTACTTGTGTCAGGCAATGAAATAGTTTCCATCGGGACTGCTGTCCCCTTAAGGGATCCAGCAACCAATTGCAACTGAGAATAGAGGATGCTGCAGGGATACTGTACCATACCAACCACATGTGAGTGGTCTGGGGTTACTGGGGAGGTCAGGCACGAGGGTACACAGTGGGGTGGCACTTTGACAAGGACTGGACAGTTGTTGCTGAAGTGCAGCACCCCCCATGGGTCGCATGGTGTCTGAGTAAGAGGGAAACCCTTTTGTAAGGCCTTCAGAACGCTACTAGGTCTCCAGAGGTGGTCTCCCACTGTGGCAGGAGTTGGACCCACTGTTGCCAAATAGCCAGAAGCTGTGGGAAGAGGCTGTTGACTGACTGTTTAATCACCTCAATGGACTGGAAGACTGGCCTCCACATTCTCCACTGGTGGTAAAATATCGTGGCAGCTGGGCAAGACAGTGGGTACTCCACCCTCTGGCGTCTCTCACCAGTGCCCTCCTAGTTGGCTTTCTTAGACACCCTGCAGAAACTCTCTGCACTGCCTCCATCACCATGCCACCCCTCTGCCTGATCCCAGTCCCCACGATCATAGATTGTCTGAAATCGGATGGCGGTTTCATGGGAACTTACTGCGTGAAAGTTGGTTGTGCTTTTCCAATATTGCAACTGCACTTTGAAAAGTAGCTGTGAAGCATTTTCTTGCCCTTGCCAACGCAAATCGTTCTTGATTACAAACAAGGAACTCCAAAAGATTGATTTCAGAAGCCAATTGTCTCCCCATCACCTTCAAAAGTGTGATATTACAGACCATGAATCCATATTGTTCATATCCAGCATCACACTAATCCAGCTCTTGTAGTTTTTCAGCATTTACCGAACACAAAGTCAAAAATGACTGAAGAGCGATGAAGAAAGGGTTGCCCGGCAGGACTGGAGGCTAAGTTGTTCTGCCTATGACAACAAGGTGCAGGGCTGGATGAACACAGCAAGCCAAGCAGCATCATAGGAGCAGAGAGGCTGACGTTTCGGGCCTACTGTTCTGCCTATGCCCTGACTTATCTAATATCAACAAACTCAGGAGTCAAACTTACTGTTGTGCACCCTGATTTCTCAACTGCACAGCACACTGCCCCTCTACTGACTGCAAAGCTGGCAGTAATCTAGCTTCCTGCAGATGAACTGGGCCCGATATTATCGGTGAACCACAAAGATACAAGAACAACTAACAGACAAAGAGTTAAATTCAATAATGCCCAGTTGTCAGTGTCAGGTTAATATGAGAGTGCTTTATTAAAATTCACATAATTAGACACAAACCATCAAAAAAGTGACAGTAAATGCACTCTGCCATAAAGGGGACTGTTTGAAGTCTGAAATGATATAGTGCAGCAATGTGACAAAGCAGTGCCTTATCTTATAAATATGTGGATTGATGATTTGACTAACTGGTTAGGCCAGAACAGAAAAGAAAGGACTATTTCTTCCTTTGTTGTTGAGATGCTTCTCATCTAGTGCCTGGGTTTCATGCTTAATCATTCATGGCCTTCACTCTCACCTTGCAGCAAATGGTCACTGACTAAATAGCAGAGAGATTTTCTTTCAATTTTATCTTCCTTTTTCTTTTTGCTTGTGGCCTCTTTATGTGTTTGGATGAGTTTTCATCTTCTTCCTGTCTTCCTTCATTTGTTCCTCTATAAGCAACATTTTCTGGTCAGTTTAAGATCGAGATTTTCTCCTCACTGTTTTGCAACCATTCTAGACACAAAATCACTGAAAGTGACTTTGGAACCCATGCCTGATTCATGCAGCCCAGCTAGCCAGGACCATTCAGCTTTCCACAGTAGAACCTGTCAGGCACCATGCATTTTGCACGTTGCACTGATTGCGCAGAATCCAAGCAAAATCATGGAACTCCGGACCCACACTCTGATGTTTGCCATCGCTGTTTAATTATTAGAACCATCAAAACAGAAGAATGCCATTCAGCACCCCCCAGTCTTCTTAGGAAAATGTAGGAAGAGGAGTGAACTACTCAGTTCCTTGAGATTATTTCACTTCTATTCTTGGCTGATCTATATCTCAGCTCTATTTCGCCAACTTTTCTCTATATACAGTGATGCTTATCAAAGGTTTACCGTACAGAGTCCTGAAGATGTTATTGATTCAGCAGCAACAGCATCTTGAAGGACAGGAGACCATTAAGCTATGAGGTTAGGAGCAGAAGTAGGCTATTCAGCCCATCAGATTTGCTCCTCTTTCTTGCCTTTCGCTTTGAGAAGCTGAGATTTCCACTTTCCTTTCTGTGAAAGTTCTCTGGAGTGGACATTGACAGACCTTCCCCTACAGTCAGTTGACTTATTTTCAAAATTCCACATCAATTTGGAGGCACCTCACTCAGCTCTAAGAGAGATCCCACTTACCTATGGGAAGGAATTACCTATGGATCATAAGATATTGGGAAACTACAACTCACTGTACATCTATTAGTTCTGAGGAAGGATCACCGGACCCGAAACGTTAACTCTGACTTTTTTCTTCACAGATGCTGCCAGACCTGCTGAGCTTTGCCAGCAACTTCTGTTTTTGTGCATCTATCATCTCCTTCCATATGGCAACCTGACAAGCACACATGATTCCGTCCCTCACCATGCAGCAATGATTCCACCAACAGTCTGTTTGCAATCCAAGTGTTCCAGCTGTGGAGATCTCTGACCATGCACAGGCTTATAAATTACCAAAATTGCCTCATATGAGAGATTTTGTCAAAGATATGTGACTGCCACAATCTTGACCACTCTTTCAGTGTTCTCATAGTCAGGGTAATATCGACCAGACCGATCCTTTAAAATGGGGACAGGGTACTGAGTTGGATGATCAAACATGATCATCTTGAATGGTGGAGCAGGCTTGAAGGGCTGAATGGCCAATTCTTCATCTGATTTTCAATGTTTCTATGATAAGGGAGGTAGGATACAGTAGACCAGAAAGTAGAGATTGCAATCAGATCAGCCATAATTTTGTCAAATGATGGAAGAGTCCGAGGGACTGAATGACCTATTCTTACTGCCGTGTTGAATTGGTGTTTTCTGGCCCTATTCGAAGATCCCTTCATTCCTGTCATATAGTGCAGCTTTTGAAAGTGCAACTGCAAGACTGTCTCTGCTTTCCACATCTCTGTTACCTGGGGGATTGCAGTATGGGCTTCACTTTATTCATTCATCAAGTCCTTTAAGACCTTCTGTCTGTGCGGTCAGCTTGTCCATGCAGATGGATCTCTACTGTTGGTGGTTGGCATTAGAGACTGTATAGTGCTGCTCTTTCCCAATCACCGGGTATTGATCTGGTTGCTAGAAAATGCTAGATTTGTCACTCACTGGTGAAACCCTTCCGAATGCACCTGGCAGCAGAGAAACAATTGGGGATCATTCCTGTGTATTTGCAGGTGAATGCACCCACCGAGCTTTTTATGTCCCAGTGACTGTCCAATTTTGTCAATGCCTGCACAATAATCCATTGGCTATTGATCCACGTGCTGCCGTAAAGACATCCTGTCTTCGGCTCACTACTCTCCTCTCACAGAGTCATAGAGATCTGTAGCACAGAAAAAGGCCCTTTTTCCCATTGCATCTGCACTGGTTAAAAACAACCACCTTCACAGGACTTTGAGCTTCAGGTTGTTCATGACTTCATCTGCAGAGACAAAGAAGTCATTGGGATTGCCATTCGCCATCAGTCCTGACCCTCAGCAGGCTCAGAAAACCCAGTCCCAACCTTCATACCTGGCAATATCGTCCTTGTCATTGAGCACCTTGGCTTGATTATATATAATGATGGCATCAGCTACTCTAACTTGGGAGTCAGCTTTTGTATTTATGAACGACCATGGGAGCCGACACACAACATTAGTCACGTCAGAATTTGGCACAGTACACAATGAACCCACACTGCCCTGTGACTCTCTGTCTCAGGATCAGAGAAAAGTTCTGTCAGAGAAAGAGGCCATTCAGCCCATTGTTGGCTGTGCCAGCTGAATAAACTATACTAATCTTACATTCCCAGACCTAGCCTGTAGCCTCGCGGGTTACAGCATTTTCAGATGCAGAAGAAAGTTCCTTTTAAATGAGTTGAGGGTTTCTGCTCAACTGGGCAACCAATTCCAGACACCCAGCGTGTTCTGGGTGAAAATATTTTCCCTCGTGCCCCCTCTAATATTCATTCTGCATGTCTCATGACTCCATCTTCTGAGTGTTTTCTATCCATCTTCTCTTAGCTGCTGGCCTCATGCTGTATTAGGGGAGTGGTGGGGGTGTATTTAAAGTGGACATAAAATTAATAGATAGAATTTTTCAACTCCTTCAGGACAGTCTTTCATCTCGTAAGGTTAGAAGTGAAATTCTGGTGGAATGCTATGCTCATTAACACACAGTGTATTTTGAATTCTAGATTAATAGCACCATTGTTCTCAAAAGTACTGACAATTATATTCTTTATTTCTATAACATCTAAAATATCATGAAATGTTTTCATCATCCATTACAATGACTGAAGTTATTGATCTTGTTGATTTTATGTTGCAGAAATTGGCATCATCTATTTAAAATGAATGTAATGGGAACTCTCACTTCTTTAATTGGTGCAATAAACATCTGGAGGTTTCCTTAGGACTTGTGACATCATTAGCAATTTGACGTGCTCTATGTAAATTCAATTCAACATTTATGAAATAGGCAAACATTTTTAAATGTAACCACCAAGTGCTTTTCAAATCAAATCCACGACATTCCATTGATGAAACTATCAGGCTCTCTAAATGCTATACCTTCACACCCTTAGGAAAGGTAGATGATGGAGAAAGGATTTGAATTATATGCTGATGGGGTGACACAAAATGGGATGAGAGGGTTTTACATTATCCATAGACAAGGACATTAAAGGTTAAGGGGAGGCAATGGCCTAGCAGTATTATCTCTGGACTGTTAGTCCACAGACCCCAGCGAAAGTTCTGGGTTCATATCCCACCGTGGCTGATAGTGGAATTTGAATTCAATAAAAATCTGGATTTAAGAATCTAATATGACCATGAGTCCTTTGACAATTGTTGGGAAAAACCCATCTAGTTCACTAGTATCCTTTAGGGAAGGAAACTGCCATCCTTACCTGCTCTGGCCTTTATGTGACTCCAGACTCCAGCAATGTGGTTGACACTGCCCTCTGGGTAATTAGGGATGGCTGACAAATGCTGGCCTAGCCAGCGACACCCTTATCCTATGAATGAATAAAAAACAGCCAACGCAGGTATATACAATTTACAGATAGATCAGACAGGATTTAATTGAATGATGCAACAGGTTTGAGGGGGTGGACGATCTCCCCAGTTCCAAATGAGGCTTGTGTGAAGCATTAACCCTGGCATTGACCAGTTGGGCAAATGGGTCAGTTTCTAAGCTGTAACTGATTGTATGAGACTCTGGCACTGCAGTGTAGCCTGATAAACTATTACTGAATTTAATAGACTTTTTGATGAGACATCAGTGGTCCACAGTTCAATACAACATAATTTTCTAAAGGAACCCTGGTGTTCTGACATTTTGACTATTTTTTGCTTTACTGGGACCTGTGAAAGGTAAAGGCCACCGTGCTTTTTCAATAGGGATCAACTTGGTTCAGCTGGTAACGACACTCACGAGGCAGTAGATTCTTTCATGTCTCAACCAGGACTTGATCACAATTTGAAGGTGGTCACTCGACCCCAGAGTGTTGAATGACCAGAGCTATTGTTCTCTGGGGTAAACTGTTAAATTCAGGATCCATTTGGCTTATGAGGGGAATGTACAAGATTCTGTGGCACTGTTCAAAGAAAAGCAAGGGTTTTTCTGATATCCTGGTGAAAATTCACCCCTTAATCAACTAGACTAAAAGAGATTAAAGGAACATTCATCTTATTACTGTTTGTTCAGCCTCACTGCATGTAAATTGGATGCTGAGATAACAGTGACTGCATTTCAAACATAAATCATTGACCGTAAAGCACTTTCCAGGTCCAGTATGTGGTCCTGATACTGTTGACGATATTTATGTTTCTTTTACAAGTATCAGCAATATTGTGAGGATTGGAATATTGGATGAAATTGTAGGCTGTTTGTTTGTTCAATATTCAATAGATGGAGACATTATTTTTAAAATTAAAGTGGTCTTCTTTCAATCAAAGCATTCCAAATAGGATTAGACAACTATTACAAAGGGAGAATGTGTGGAGTTGCACGGAGAAGTAGAAAGAATGGTATGATGTAAGCTGCTTTCTCTGAGGACCAGTATTGGATGGACTGAATGGCCTTCTGCAGTTCTGTTATATTTCTGTGGTTCTGTTTTGAAAAGACCTACGTTTCTTTCCAGCACAGTAACTGTCAGTCCGATATGATGGAAAACTGGAAATGAGGTTAGTAGAGTGTTCTCTGTTAGGATAGAGATTGATATTCACAATAATAACAGGTCATGTTGTTTTACTGGTTGGCTCTGAAGAAGGGTCACTGGACCTGAAATGTTAACTCTGCTTCCTCTCCACACATGCTGCTGGACCTGCTGAGTTTTTCCAGCAATTTCTGATTTTGTTTCTGATTTCCAGCATCCACAGTTCTTTGGTTTTTTTTGTCAATTTTTTTTACTCATTGCCATTATTACTTACTCCCCCCTCCAAATTTCCTTCCCAACCTCCCCTGGTTTGATTGCACTGTCCTCTGTAAGATATTAAGCACTAACCTTTAGACTATAAAGAAAGAGGGCCTTTGTGGTGCAGTGGTAGTGACTCTACCTCTGAGTCAGTAGGCCCAGGCTCAAGTCCTGCCTGCTCCAGAAGTGTGTAATAACATCCTTGAACAGGTTGATTAGAAAATATCAAGACAGCAAAGAGAACAATGGCAAACTTAAAATCAGGACTTCTAAAAATCAGATGACTTTCAGATTATGTCATAAACATTGTGTTGGTTTGTGGGCAAATGTCATGAACACAAAGAACATTCTCCACATCTGGAACTCTTGGATATGTGTTGGATATATCTGAGATTCTCACCAAATCAATCATGGAAGATTGTCTTTGTATTATTGGGATACCAAGTGGTAAAAGCATGGTCCTTGTGCAGAACAAGCACTGATGTTAGAAAGGATAAGATGGTGAATGAGATCAGTCAGTGGTGATTATAAGAAACCAATCTTGCATTTTCAGATGCAGATCCAACTTACTTTTAAATAAGTTGAGGGTTTCTGCCTTAACCCTCAAACTGGGCAACGAATTTCAGACATCTGCCATGCTCTGGGTAAAAATGTTTTCCCTCATGTCCCCTCTAATGTTCATTCTCTGTCTCTCATCTGAGTGTTTTCCATCCACTTTCCTTCAGTTGTCGGCCTTGTGCTCAATTGGTGGGGTGGTGGGAGGGTGCATTTTAAATGGAAATAAAATTAGTGATAGTCTCATCTCCTTTAAAATAGTATCTCATCTCCTAAGGTTAGAAATAAAACTCTGATGGAATGGTATTTGGTGAGGACCACTGCTACCCCTACTGTTGTAGGTGGACACCATGGTTGTGTTTTGAAAATACGAAGGTACGCATAACCCTGAGAGAATCCTATCATCCAACTCAGCAAAGTGAGCTTTATTGCAAGGAGAATGGAACAAAGAAACAGAAGTTTTTCTACATAGATAACACAGTGTGGAGCTGGAGGAGCACAGCAGGCCAGGCAGCATCAGAGGAGCAGGAAAGTTTACATTTCGGGTCAGGACCCTTCTTCTGAAGAAGGATCTCGACATGAAACGTCAGCTTTCCTGCTCCTCTGATGCTGCCTGGCCTGCTGTGTTCCTCCAGCTCCGCACTGTGTTACCTCTGACTCCAGCATTGGCAGTTCTTGATATCTCTGAGGAAGGTTTCCTCCAGTTGTACAGGACACTGAGACCAATCTGAAATACTCGTACAGTTTGGTTCTTCTTATTGTGATAGATAGATAAGATAGACTGATTGTGAGAGATATATTGAGGATGGATTTGGATTAAAGGTTTCACAAGTTTGAATTCCTGCAGTAGGTAGAAGGGAAAAAAGTAATAGATAGAGAGCAGAGAAACCAAACAGATTTGCAGGGATGGAGAGAAAGAATGGATAGATTTCAAGTGGAGAAGTCAATATAATTTTGAAATTGTCCAGAATGCTCTGATATTTACACAGGGGCAGGAAGGACATATTCACTTTCAGGAAGTGATGTAGGTCATAGGACAGAAGGTAATTATTGCGAATGGTCAGAAAAATAGACACTCCTCAGCCTTGAAATGAGACAAACAAAATAGAACCTTAAGAGACATCAACTGAAATAGACAAAGGCAAATCATGAAGAATATTTGGGTTCAACCTTAGCTGTAATACAAGAAAATATAAGGATAAACTGGGAAAAAGAAATTAGTTAACAAAAGAGATGTATAAAAGGATGTTTCTCCTGGCAGGGAGGAGATGCAAGTTATCAGGTATCTCATCTGAAAGATGAAGTCGCATTGGCTCATCTGAAGTCCATATTATATTTCCAGGTTCCACAGCAGAGCAGGATCCCCTGTCTTTCCTGGCTGTGGACTGTCCCACAGTAAAGTAACATTAACTAAAAGGAAGCAACTAATTATTCATCAACATTTTAACAAGGACTTTAGTGAACACGGATTGACAGGGAATGTTGAATCATAGACAATTATAGACCAGAAGGAGTTCATTTGGCTCATCAAATCTGTGCTGGCGTTCTGCGATAGAGGAGTTACTTTCACTGTGAAAGATGTGAGTACTCTTAGTGGGCACCAGGAGATGCAGGGGGCTGATTTTAACACTTTGGATGAGGTGGGGGCACATCTTCTCCATTGGGCAGGAGATCCAGTTCTTCAGAGTGGCCAGTTAATCAAATGGCTGGCAGTTCTCTTGCCCCTGCAGCACCACTGAGTATTGTGGCCTTCCACTAGAACTGCAGGCAGGCTCCATGAGAAGGTGAGCCATGAGTGAGCCTACGTGAAGGTGATGAAGCAGTGCACCGGAGAGCTGGCGGAGGGGTCAGTTTGGCTAGAAAAGGAGTAGGAGTGTGTGGGAGAAACCTGAGGATTGGGTTGTGAGGGCTAGGGTGAGGTGGGGATAGGCTGGTGAGTGGTCTCTGATTGGTACAGGACCTCAAAGGGTGCTTCCTTCCAACACCTTGCCCGGTCACAGCAGGGTAGGCTGGATATCTAGAGCTGGTGCCTCCCTCTGTGTGTAAAATCCTAGCAAGGAGGAGCAAAAGCATTAAGAGGCCGCAGAGTGGCCATTAGTTGGATATTTAAGGACTTCAGTTGGAGCACAATCAAGAAGAGACTGTTGGATCCTACTCCCTGACCCGCTTCTGATGAAATGCATTGAGGGTGAGAAAGGGCAAGAAGGTGGCAATAAGAATGGATTCACCTATCCCCAACTGTCGTCCTGCCCCGATGAGAATTTGGGCATTGAGTGATTTGGAGTAGAGTTGTAGATGTACTTCAAACGTCCAGTTTCCTTTTCAGGGCTGTCGTGTCTCAATTCCTCGTACCTTCCCTCTCTCCTTTGTGCATCTGAACTTTCAACATGGGTCTACTTCCAGCACAAGGACTACAGTGGTTCAAGAAGACAGCTCACCCTCATTTTCTCAAAGGCAGCCGGGGACGGGCAATAAATGCGGGCCCGGCCAGTGATGCCCACGTCCTTCAAGAGAATATAAAGAAAATTCCAGAAAGTGGCACAGTGTCTCCTTGAAATAACTCTGAA